>NW_008337842.1:4098067-4099541 GCF_000622305.1 Nannospalax galili | reverse complement strand
GTATTAGTCAGGGTTCTCCAAAGAAACAGAACCAGTAGAATGAATATGTATAGAGATTTATCAGCTTAGTTCACAGGATAGAGTCCAAGTAGTCCAACCATGGCTGCACCACACTGGAGAGGCTGACTGTAGTCTCTCAGTCCACGAGGCTGGATGTCTCAGTAGTTCCAATCCGGCACTGAAGGTCTGATGAATTCCAAACGATCAGCAAGTCTTCAGTCTGCAGTAGCAAGACGAACTCACCAGAGAGAGCGAAGGCAAGCAGCAAGAAACCAGGCGTTCTCCTCTGCCATGGCCTTTTATATGGGCTGCCATCAGAAGGTAGCATCCACATTTAGGGTGTGTCTTCCAGCTTCAGATGATCCAATCAAGAAGATCTCTCTCATTTCAGTTAATCCCAGATCCAGTCAAGTTGACACCCAGGATCAGCCATCACAAGTCCACCCCTTGTCAACTTGACACCCAGTAGCATCTCTGTATGTCATGCTTAATTTTCAAATGAAAACAATATTGAGATCGTAATTTCACCTAACATGATATAACTATTCCATCATACAATGACCAATGCATTATATATCTTAGAGTAGGTGATAAGGTCTTCGAGGAATGCTTAGTCCTTTAGTGTCTCATAACCCAATATAATCATAGAGGTTCACAACACTTAACCACTTAACACGTAATTATCCAATCAAAAAATAATAACACAAATATCTGCTTAATATATGGGTATACATGCACAAGCCTATTCTTAACCAACTAGGACAAAAATACTCATGTCAATTACAGTCTACCTTTCTGCAACTGGTCACATAGCCCAAGTTGGTATTTGTAACTACCTTCCTCTATGACCCATTCTGTATTTCCTCCACCATCAGCAAGCACCTCTGCAGGTCTTGGCTCTTTCCCTGGAAGAGTGACCCATACTTTCATCCCTGAAGGGTCTGAGCCATTTGTTGTCATGTCTGGATTGGGGTGTTGCAGTTTCCCATTGACCTTAATCACAGGACATGGTAACACCGAAAGTCACCCTAAGGAATCTCCTGCCTTCCAGATATGCTCTTCATTACCTCCATTGTGGAGAACCAGTCCAATGTCCCCCTGGTAGTCTGGGTCAATCACTCCTCCTACTAGTGTTTTTCTATTCTTAGCCTGATGGCTTAAGGGCATCAGAAGCCAAAAGTGTCCAGGGGGAAGACTTAGCTTCCAGTTCAATGGAATGTTTGTCTCTCCTGGCAGAAGCACTCCCTCCTTTGAAACCAAAACATCCAAGCCAGTAGAGTGCAAAGTTGGGGGTACAGGAAGCAAAAAATTTCCTAGTGGGTCACCAGGGGTGACAGTGAGTGGAATCATTCCCACTTCCATCCCTTGATTCCTGGACCCGTGAATCCTAGAAACTGTACCATATATTGGATGCTGATTCAAAGCATACACTGCCTTCTGGAGGACCCTGCCCCAGCCCTCCAGGCTATTGCAA
>NW_008337842.1:4096483-4097606 GCF_000622305.1 Nannospalax galili | reverse complement strand
AGCAGCTCTAGCCAGGTCAGCTGTCATGAGTGGGAGTCCATGCTCTGGAGCCCATGCATAATCTCCATCTTGCCACCATGGCCACTTTGTTCATGGGCCCATTGAGCAATGACAGGGATAGCTGAAGAAAGAGGCTGAAAATCCACAGACCAGGTCATCCAATCTACTTGATTATTGAACTCATCTTCTGCTGAACATTTACATGAGACACAAGTATGTTCACATCCTTTGCCCATTTGGAGAGATGTATCCACATACTTCTTCCACAAATGTCTTTCTCACCAATTTTCCAATCATTCTCCTCCCAAGTCCCTGATCATCAAGCCAAACCATTGGCTACAGCCCAAGAATCAGTATATAATTGCAGTTCTGGCCATTTCTCCTTCCAAGCAAAATGCATGACCATGTGCACTGCCCGAAGTTCTGCCCACTGTGAAGACTTTCCTTCCCCAGTGTCCTTCAGGGTTGTTCCAGAAATTGGCTGCAATGCTACAGCTGTCCACTTCTGAGTGGTGCCTGCATAGCATGCAGAGCCATCTGTAAACCAAGCCCTAGTCATCTCAGTCAACCACTCATAGGGCACAACCCATGAAGCCATAGGTGCATGCTTGAGAACAGGAGGCATCATAACAGGAGTAGGAACCATAGGCATTTGAGCAACTTCTTCATGTAACTTGCTTGTGCCCTCCAGGCCTGCTCGAGCCTGATCACATATATACCACTTCCATTTGATAATGGATTATTGCTGTGCATGGCCTACTTTATGGTTTGGGGGGTCAGATAACACCCAGCTCATGATGCGCAGCTCCGGTCTCATGGTGACTTGGTGGCCCATTGTCAAATGTTCAGTTTCCACTAAGGCCCAACAGCAGGCTAAGAGCTGTCGTTCAAAGGGAGGCTAGTTGTGTGCAGATGAAGGCAATGCCTTAATCCAAAATCCCAATGGCCTCCGCTGTGATTCCCCCATTGGGGCCTGCCAGAGACTCCAAACAGCATCTCTATCTGCCACTGATACCTCAAGCACCATTGGGTCTGCAAGATCATATGGTCCAAAGGGCAGAGCAGCTTGTACAGCAGCCTGAACCTGTTGAAGGGCCCTTTCCTGTTCCAGGCCCCACTCAAA
>NW_008337842.1:4092826-4096438 GCF_000622305.1 Nannospalax galili | reverse complement strand
GGAGGGAGGGGCCAAATGCAACAACTTATTCTTCACCTTAGAAGGAATGTCTCTGCATGCTCCACACCACTGAACTCCTAGAAATTTCACTGAGGTAGAAGGCCCTTGCATTTTGGTTGAATTTATTTCCCATCCTCTCATGTGCATATGCTTATCCAATAAGTCCAGACTGTCTGCTACCTCCTGCTCACTGGATCCAGTCAGCATAACATCATCAATAAGTGGACCAGTGTGATATTGTATTAGTCACTTTTTGCTGTGATAGAAACACTGACTGAAGCAATTTATAGAAGGAAGAATTTATTTGAGCTTATGGTTCCAGGGGAATTACAGTCTGTCATGGCAGGGAGGCATGGTGGCTGCAGGTGGCTGGAGCAGGAGCAGCAGAAGCTAAGCTCACACATCATCACAGGCACAGGAAGCAAGAGAACAACTGGAGATCTGGCAAGGCTTAAGAACTCTCTAAGCCCACTCCCAGTGACATGCTTCCTCCAGGATAGCCACACCTTCTAAAACCTCCCAAAACAATGCCATTATCTGGGGACAAAATGTCCAAATAATTGGATCCTGTGGGGGACATTTTCATTCAAACCACCACAGATATTTTGTGGAAGAGTCAGGCAATCAACATCCCTTCGAATCAAGTTATGGCACAATGCTGGAGAGTTAATATACCCTTGAGGCAGGACAGACCTGGCTTTTACATTCATACCAGAGATCTGAACTCAGGTCCTGACACTTGTGCAGCAATCACTTTGCCCGCTGACCATCTCCTTGCTCCCTCGATTCAGGTATCTTAAAAAAAATACTTTTCTCTCTCTGACTTGCAGGCCTCCCTCTCCAGGATAAGTCAATCGGGCCCTCTGTGCCTTGACTCCCCCATTCTCATTCACCCTCCCATCTCCCCTGGGTCCTCCTAGCCTTGGTCCTGTCCCATTCATTTTCTTGGTGCCCCAGACACCTGGAGAACCACCACTGCTTCCTGATCCTTTGCATCCAGACCAACTCAGTTCCTTACTGGGTCCCCAGGAGCACTGCTTCTGGGCTTGGCCCTCCCCTCACCTCCCTCTGCTTCCCTGGGCCTTCACAACCCTCAGGCCTCTCTCCAACCCTCAGGCCTCCCTCTGGGGTAAATCGATCACACCCTCTGCCTTGACTCCCCCAGCCTCATTCACACTCCCATTTCCCCCTCAGGTCTCTCCTCCTAGACTGGGTCCTGTCCCATTCCTTCTCTTGGCACCCCAGACACCTGGAGAACCACCACTGCTTCCTGACCCTTTGCATCCAGATCAAACCAGTTCCTTCTCAGGTCCCCAGAAGCACCCTGGGGCTGGCCCCACCCTAACCTCCCACTACTTCCCTTCGCCTGCACAACCCACAAGCCTCTTTCCTGGACACCAGGGCTGACCTTTCCTCGTCTGGATCCTTTGCATCCAGACCAACCCAGCTTCTCAGTGCAGTCCCCAGGAGCCCTTGGGGCTGCTTCCCACCCCCATATTCCTTTGCATCGCTGGGTGGCACAGCCACCAGCTGCCCTAGACCAGCAACTTTCCTGGGCCTGGCTCCAAGGCCAGTCCAAACACCAAATTCCTGAAGCCAAAATCTTTCCTGGAGGGATTCAGACTTTCGGAGAATGCCTGAGAGCATCTGATCCTCATCTGACTTGGGCCTCTGTAGGACTCCTGAACACAAAAGCAATCTGGCCTCTCCAATATAAAATCAAGAGAGAGAACTGGAAGCTTAGAGGAACCAGTTTTTCATGCCAAAAAATTAAACCACAAAAACACATAAAGTTCAAAAAAAGAAGCAGACCTAAACTTGAAGGATTGAGTCACACAAGAATCAGAAACTACAAAAGAAATCCACATGTCAAAATCAAAGAGAAAAAATAATAACATGAAAAACCAAAATAACATATCCCCACCAAATACCAGTAATCCTCTAGAGGAGTACAATGAGAACCCCCTAGAGATAATGGAGGACATGGAACTCAAAAGAACAATTATAAACATGATAAAAGAATTCAATGAATTTAAAGAACACACAAAGAAATGAAAGAACTGAAGGAAGATACTGATAAACTTCTGAATGAATTCAGAAAAGAGTTAGAAACATTGAAGAATACTCAGGCTGAAATGAAGAAGGAAGGGAAACACTCAGTAAGCCAATTAGAAATGACAGGATAAAGCCTCACCAATAGGATGAATGAAATGGAAAAAACAGAGTATCAACTAAGAAATCACAAGAATGGAATATACAGGAATTGTGCAACACCATAAAAGACCAAACTTATGAATCATAGGCATACAGGAAGGAGAGGAATCCCAAGATAATGGCATGGACCAGATCTTGAACAGAATCGTGGAAAAAAATTCCCAAAATTAAAGAAAGACACTCCCATACAAATACAAGAAATGTATAGAACACCAAACAGACAGGACAAGAAAAGAAACCCTCCATGGCACATCACAGTAAAAACACTACACATACAAAACAAAGAGACAATTCTGAAAGCTGCAAAAGAGAAACAATGAGTCGCATATAAAGGAAAACCCATTAGGATTACAGCTGACTTTTCAGTGCAAACTATGAAAGCCAGAGGAGCCTGGACCAAAGTATTCCCAGTTTTAAATGACCACAGATGCCAATCCAGATTACTATACCTAGCCAATAGTCTATTATAGTCGAAGGGGAAAGAAAAATCTTCCATTACATAAGTAGGCTGAAGGGATTCATGTCCACAAAACCAGACCTTCAGAGATTCACGGACGCAATATAAAGAGCTGAAGAATGGAATGGCTATACCCAAGGGATTGCAAAAAGAAATTCAATGAAGGTATAAGTGTGGAAAAGTACAGCTATATCAAGAATGTAAACAGAAATGAAAATGACAGGATTCAATACTCATATTTCATTAATAACTTTAAATATTAACAGACTGAACTCCCCAGTCAAAAGACACAGACTAAGTGAATAGATTAAGAAATGAAATCCATCTATTTGTTGTCTGCAAGAAACTCATCCCACTTTCAAGGACAGATACTATCTTAAAGTGAAAAGGTGAAAAAAAAATATATGAAGGAGAAAAAAGCATGTGTTGCAATTCTAATATCCAACAAAATAGACTTTAAACTAAAACTAATAAAAGATAATGAGGGCCACTTCATTTTGATCAAAGGAATAATTAACCAAGAAGATATTACAATCATGAACATATATTCACCAAACTCTGATGCACCCAACTTCATAAAAACAGTATTACAGGACTTTAAGACTGAGATTAATCCCAACTCATTAATAGTAGGGGATTTCAATACCCCACTGTCTCGATTAGATAGGACAAAAGGGCAGGAAGTTAACAGAGAGGCATCTGAATTAAACAATAGCATATATCAAATGGACTTACCTGACATCTACCGAATATTCCACCCAAGCACTAAAAAATATACTCTGACTCAGTGCCCCATGGAACCTTCTCCAAAATCAACCATATACTGGGGTACAACACAAACCTCAACAAGTACAAATGATTGAAATAATATCATGCATTCTATCAGAACACAATGCTATAATGCTTAAAATCAACACTGGAAGAAACCCTAGTAACCACAT
>NW_008337842.1:4091709-4092714 GCF_000622305.1 Nannospalax galili | reverse complement strand
AAAACCTCTGGAACACACTAAAAACTGTCCTTAGAGGGAAGTTTATAGCTCTAAGTGCCTACATCAAAAAATCGGAAAGATCACAAATAAATGACTTAATATTGCAACTCAACACACTTGAAAAGCAACAGCAAATGAAATCTAAACCCAGCAGACAAGAGAAATAACAAAAATCAGGGCAGAAATTAATGAAACTGAAGCAAAGAAAACAATACAAAGAATCAACAAATCCAAGAGCCGGTTCTTTGAAAATGTAAACAAGAGTGACAGATTGCTAGCCCAGTTAAGCAAAAGAAAGAAAGAGACTGTCCAAATCAACAAAATCAGAGATGAAAGGGGAAACATCACAACAGACACCAGAAAGATACGGAACATTTTAAGGAAATACTTTAAAAACCTTTATGCTACTAAATTTGAAAACCTAAAAGAAATGGATGGATATCTAAAGGGATGGGAACCACCAAAACTAAATCAAAGAGCTTAAAGAGCTTAAATATCTTAAACAGACCCATAACACAAAAAAGAAATTGAAACAGTAGTTAAAAACCCCCTGACTAAAAAAATCCCAGGACCGGTAAAAAATGCCCAGGATCAATGTATTTACAGCAGAATTCTAGCACACATTTGTAACCAACATGACTTAATTTATTCAAAGAGATAGAAATGGAGTGAGAACTTCCAAATTCCTTCTATGAAGCTAGCATTACTCTAATACCAAAGCCAGGTAAAGATACAACCAAAAAAGAAAGCCATGGAGCCATATCCTTATTGAACATAGATGCAAAAATTCTCAACAAGATACTTGTAAACCGCATACAGACACATCAAAAAGATCATCCATCATGATCAACTAGGCTTGATCCCAGAGATGCAGGGATGGTTCAATATATGTAAGACAATAAACATCATAAATCACATGAATCGGCTCAAAGACAAGAACCACATGGTCATCTCATTTGATGCAGAGGAGGCCTTTGACAAAATTCAACATGCATATTTGTTCAA
>NW_008337842.1:4090589-4091691 GCF_000622305.1 Nannospalax galili | reverse complement strand
TCCTCATTAACATAGAGCTTGAAACTCTTGCAAGAGCAGTAAGACATGAGAAGGAAATTAAAGAAGTAACAATTGGAAAAGAAGAGATGAAATTATCCCTTTTTGAAGATGATATTATATCTAAGAGACACCAAAAATTCCACCAGAAAATTCCTAGAAATTATTAACACTTTCAGTAAAGTGGTAGGTTACAAAATTAACCAAGAAAAGTGTGTAGCCTTTCTATATACCATTAGCAAGCAATCAGAGAAAGAGTACATGGAAACACTCCACAATAATTGCAATTATATATCAGAATAAACCTGACCAACTACATTAAAGAGCTCTACAATGAAAATTTTAAATCTTTAAAGAAAGAGATTGAGGAAGACATCAGAAGATGGAAGGACCTCCCATGCTCATGGATTGGAAGTATTAATATTGTGAAAATGACCATCCTACCAAGAGTCATTTATAGATTCAATGCAATCCCAATCAGAATCCCCACGACATTTTTCACAGAATTGGAAAAACCATCCTAAAATTCCTATGGAAGCACAAAAGACCTCAGATAACCAAAACAACCCTGAGCACTAATAGCAATGCAGGGGGGGGGGATTACTATACCAGATTTTAAGTTGTATTACAGAGCGATAGTCATAGAAACAAGATGGTAGTTGCACAAAAATAGACCCATAGATCAATGGAACTGAAGAACCAAATATGAGTAAATGCTGTTTCAGCCACCTGATATTTGACAAAGGGGCCAAGAATATTCACTGGAGGAAAGACAGCATGTTCAGAAAATGGTGCTGGCAAACCTGGATCTCCACCTGTAGAAGAATGAAACTAAACCCCTATCTTTCCCCCTACGCAAAAGTCAATTCCAAATGGATCAAAGACCTCCATGTAAAGCCTGAAACTCTGAAACTGTTAGAAAAAACATTGGGAAACACCTACAAGATATAGGCATAGGAAAGGATTTTCTAAACCGGACATCAATTGCTCAGGAAACAAGGGCAAGAATTGGGAAATGGGACTTCATTAAACTAAAAAGCTTCTATACAACAAAGGAGGCAACCAGAGATGCAGACAGAAAACCAAAAGAATGGGAGAAAATCTT
>NW_008337842.1:4089350-4090314 GCF_000622305.1 Nannospalax galili | reverse complement strand
TGGAGAGGATGTGGGGAAAGGGGAACACTCATCCACTGCTGGTAGGGCTGCAAACTTGTTCAACCCCTATGGAAAGCAGTGTGGAGAACTCTTTAAAAACTACAAATGAACCTACCATTTAACCCAGTTATACTACTCCTTGATATGTACCCAAAGAACTTATCCTATTGCAGAGACACTTGTTCATCCATGTTTGTTGCGGCTCTTTTTGCAATAACTAAGAGATGGAAGCAACCTAAGTGTCCCTTAATTGAAGAGTGGTTAATGAATATGTGGTTCATTGATACAATGGAGTTTTACTCAGCAGTAAAGAAAGATGATATCATGAAATTTGTAGGTAAGTGAATGAAACTAGAATATCTTATACTAAATGAACTAACACAGACTCAGAAAAAAATCGACATATATTCTCCCTCACATGTGGATCCTAGAACCAGACCCTGATAAGTGAGTATGTATCCAGAAATAACTACAGGAATCAGGATAATGGAAAGGAAACAGGGAAGTAAAGGAAAAGAAATAACCTGAAAGAGAAGAACAGTAGGAAACAGGCCTTAATAAGGGAGATGTGGATAAAAATTAGATTAGTTTAAGGGAGGGGGGAGGGAAGGGTATACAAGGAATCTAGGGAATAAAGGGATAGAAGTCACTCAAGAGAGGTAGGACGGTAGGAGAAGGGTATTATTAAGGGAGAAAGGGGTGAAATGGGGGCACCTTAAGTGGGGAAACCATGATAGGGGAGTGAGACAATTTGAGACATAATAATGCCTAGCTAGTTTTGATAACCAGAGAGAACCATATTACTTCTACAACCTACTGACAAATTATACATAGCAGATCAAGAAATATATGTCTAGGTAATGTTTATCTGAGAACAAATGGTCTTTACCCTAGATTTATCTACATGACACACAGTAATTAAAAGTACCAGACTGGTGGAACTAGCCTTCTTGGATGTTTAACA
>NW_008337842.1:4088058-4089167 GCF_000622305.1 Nannospalax galili | reverse complement strand
ACAAAGAGGAGGGTCAGCACAGAAATCATTTTCTCCATGCTCCCAAGTGAAGCCAGCCATGGTTGAGCACGACCTTTGACTTATCTTCACATAGGTGGATTTGGTAAAAGAAAGGAGCCAGGGGCTCCTCCCAAGCCCATGAACTACAGATCCCCTGAGGGACAGATCCTCAAACTACCTTAAGAGTAAAAATGAATTGGTTTATCTGGGCCAAATGTATGGCCTTAAACACCCAAAAGGAAAGTATAACCAAAGATTAAAGGGGCCAATGTAATTTCATAAGAGTCCATATGCATAGTAAAGGTTTCATAACAAGCAACAATGCCAGATAGGAGATACCTTCTTTTGAGTTGTTGGCCAGGGTGGCCCAAGGGACTTCCAGATAGTAACCCAGCATAGAACTGGGAAAATGAACAGCAGACTCTAATCTTATCTAAAGGAATATTGACAACTGATTGCTGCTAGATGAGGAACAGCTGACCTTCTTAAAACAAAGACCTCTAGATAGGCTGACTAGATCCATCAGAAGGGAAGTACTAGGAAATGGCTGGGGGTGAAGACATCACAGCAGACAGTAACAGCATTGTCAGAGTATAAGGGCTCTAGTAGGGGGAGGGAGGCTATGGGCGGGTGCCATCTGGGCAGTGGGTTGAATAAGTTGAATAAGATGGTTTGGGATGTTCTGTGTGATACACACAAAATCAAGTTTTTAAAAATATATTTGAGGAGGAAGCATGGAAATTTACATCATGCTAATTAGTAGAGGTGATAAACATTACCATTGAAATGTACTCGATGACTTTATAGACATACACAGAGGCTATGGGCGGGTGCCATCTGGGCAGTGGGTTGAATAAGTTGAATAAGATGGTTTGGGATGTTCTGTGTGATACACACAAAATCAAGTTTTTAAAAATATATTTGAGGAGGAAGCATGGAAATTTACATCATGCTAATTAGTAGAGGTGATAAACATTACCATTGAAATGTACTCGATGACTTTATAGACATACACAAGCGCCAAGGATACAAGTGCAACCGATTATGACTAGTAATAATCAGATACATACAGATTAGAGACGCATGCGCCAAGATCCAAGTAGATCGGA
>NW_008337842.1:4081274-4087986 GCF_000622305.1 Nannospalax galili | reverse complement strand
ACTCATTCAATTTAATATCTTACAGGGCTTATACTGAGTTCAATATTGTAACACTCTATTAATTCACCTGTGAACCTAGAAACTTGCACCCACTTATAAAAGAGATGTACTCTTGCTCTGGAGTGTGTTACTGAATATGTTAAAGCTGTAGTGAAATGCTGCTTCTAATTATGTAGTTATTAATAATTTAAAAAAATGATTAAAAAATAATTCTTCAAAGCATAAAAATTTGCTCCTTAATAATTAGTAGATGTGAAAAACATTACCATTGAATTCTACCTGACAACTTTATATCTATGCTCAAATGCCAAGGAGCTCAGAAAGTAATCAACTGTAACTAGTAATAATCAGATGTATAGAGACTAGAAACGCATGTGCAAGCATCTTAATGTCAATTGCATAAAAATGAATTTTTCTAGGGCTGAGCGTGGTGGTGCACACCTTTAATTCCAGCACTTGTGAGTTCAAGGCCAGCCTGGTCTACATAGTGAGTTCCAGGACAGCACAGGCTCCAGGGAAACCCTGTCTCAAAAAGACCAAAAAATTTTTAAATGTTGGAACCTCATTTGATTTTATGTCTTATAGAGTTTATAATGAGTACAATATTGTGTAACTGTAATAATTCAACTGTAAACCTAAAAGTTTACAACCAATTTTGAAAGAGATGCATCTTAGCTCAGAAAATTGTTATTGAAAATGTCAATGCTGTTGAAATGAAATGCTTCTTCTAAGTGTGTGGTTATTAAACAAATAATTAAAAAAATACTTTTGCATTTTGGTTCATGAGAGACTGATCTGTAATTTTCTTTTTTGTATTATCTGGTTAGATTTCATATTATGTAATACTTGCCTTATAAAATAACATTGAAGTATTCTCTAGCCTATTTTCTGGAAGACATTACATAAAATTGCTATTACATTTTATAAATGTCAAATGTCTGTTAGACTCTTCTGGTGAAACTATTTGGACCTTGGAGACCTCTTTTCATTGGCTTTAAATTTTGATTTTCATGTATTTAACCATTATAGAGCACTGTGGACTGTCTCATCTTGGTGGAGTACTAGTCATTAGTGGTTTTTGAAGAGTTGATTCATCACTTTCAGTCTGTTATATTTATGAATATAAAGATTCCTTGTGATATTCTTGACTTGTAAATTAATAACAGGGTCCTAATGACATTCTGCTTTATTTCTGATATTAGTGAATTTCACTTATGCCTTCTCATCATCAGTTTTGCTAGACACCAATTTTATTGTTTTTCCTCAATGACCAATCTTTGATTTTTTGACTTTTTAAATACTTTCCTATATTTTGTTACTAAATTTATTAGTTTCCCATATTTAATGTCTGATGTGATCTTTGTTATTTCTTTCCTTCCTTCTTGCTTTGGACTTGTTTTCTTCTTTGTGAATTCTTTGAAGAACTTAGCTTGTTGTCTTGATCTTTAAATGTAAGCATTTAATGTTAAACATTTTCTTCTCAATACTGCTTTAGCAGTATTGTATGTGCCTTGATCTAGTCTTAGGGTTAAATAATTCATTTGAAACTTCCTTTTAAGTTCGTACATTATTTATAGGTGTGGTGTTCAGTTTTCAAGGGTTTGGAGATTCTATTATTATTTGTCTGTTAATCTAGTCTGATTCCATTAGGATCAGAAAACATACTCAATATACGTTCTTTTTTTTAATTAAGAGTATGATCTATGGGCAAGTAAAAATGTATATTCTTGCCGGGTGTGGTAGTACATGCCTTTAATCCCAGCACTCGGGAGGCAGAGGGAGGTGGATCTCTGTGAGTTCAAGGACAGCCTGGTATACATAGTTCCAGGACAGCTGGGGCTGCAGTGAGACCCTGTCTCAAAAAGACCAAAAAAATGTATATTACTTGTTGGGTGGAATATTTTATAAATGCTGATTAATTTTTATTAGTTGTGAGTTCTCCCATACCCTTATTTTTCTGTCTAGTTGTTCTATTAATTAAGAGAATATTAAAGTTTCTAATTAGAATTGTGAAATTAACATAGTCCTCTTTTGAGTTATGTTATTTTTTTTTTTGCTTTCCTGTGTGCCTATAATTTTAGTGTTGTTAGGTCTTGCTGGTGGATTGATGTTTAAAACTATTTTAATTAATTCTTTGATAATTTAATGCAATATATTTTATCATATTCATCTCCTCCCCCAACTCCTTTCAGATTCACTCCTCCCCTTCCTTACCTACCCAACTTTGTGTCCACTTAAGACAAGCTCATCTAGTCCAATTTGTGCTCCCCATATATGCTTGGGTGTGGGACCATCCACTGGATCATGGTCGACCTAGGATACTTATGTCCCAAGACCTGTGAGCTATCCCAGCCTGACCTATCACCCAGTCTGTTCACCTAGCAACCACCAGTCTATCATGGTGTTCCAGGACCATGAGGAGTGATCCCAGAAATCTCAACTCCGTTCACACATCAACATAAAGTGGCCCCCAAACTTAAAACCAAGCACTACTCACCCTGACAATTGGGGAAATACAAACAACCGTTCAACGAAGATGAGATCAAGAAATACCACCAAGATATGTCCAGACACACAGGTTTCATCAAAAAGACACAACATGAATTACTAAGGTAAGATATGTACTACAGAAATTATTGGCCCCATCATAATGTTTTTTGAGAATGGCAACCTAAAAATGCAATAGACAATTATTTCAAAGTAGTAATTATAAATATGTTCAAAGAACTCACAGAGGATGTGCATAAAAGACTGAATGAAGACTGTGAAAACAAAAACAGCTGAATGGAATAACTAAAATAATTCAAAACATGAAATTAGAATTCAATAAAAAGATAGAATCTCTGAAGAGAAGCAAAACTGAAATAAAACTTGAAATTCTCAGAAAAGAAAAAAAAAAAAAAAAAAAAAAAAAAAAAAAAAAAGGAAGTGGAGGAAATGGAATAGAGATATCAGATTTTGACAACAAGCTTGGGGAAATGGATAACCCAGTCAAAGAAAATGTCAAATATAAAATAACCCAGGAATGGAAAATGAAAGACCTCAGGGACACTGTACAAAACCCAATCCACAAATCAGTTAGCCTGGAATTCACTATGTAGACCAGGCTGGCCTTGAATTCACAGAGATACACCTTCCTCTGCCTTCAAAGTGATGGGATTAAAGGCATGTGCCACCCCACCAGGCATCTGAGAATATTTTTAATACAATCATAAAGGAAAATGCCCCATTTTAGGGAAAGGGATACCTATTAAGGTACAAGAGGCACACAGAACATCAAGTAGACAGGACCAGAAAAGAAACTCCCCACGTTATATAATAGTCTAAATACTAAACATACAGAAAAAAGGAAAGATATTGAAAGTTGTGAGAGAGAAATATCAAATCACATATAAAGGCAGGTCCATCAGAATAACAGCTGATTTTCAATGGAGACTATGAAAACCAGAAGGGCTTGGACCAATGTTCTACAAGTCACTAAAGAATACAGATTTCAGCCTACACTACTATACTCAGCAAAACTATCAGTTGTCATTGAAGGAGCAAGAAAAACTTTCCATGATAAAAAACTGTACAAAACCAGTTTTACAGAGAATACTTGGTGGCACACTTCAGTCTGAAGAGAAAATTAAAAACTCTCAAGAGGTCACAAAGAATAAATTAGAACAGTCAATCAAAAGAAGTCTAAGAAAATAACACTACAACACCAACAAGAATTAATAAAGTCAATAATAACCCTCAATATAAATGGTCTCAGCTACTCAGTAAAAAGACACAGACTAATGATTAAATTGAAAACAGGCTCTATCAATGTGCTGCCTCCAAAAAACACACCTCATCAACAATGATCAACACCACCTTAGGGTAAAAGGAGGGAAAAAGATATTTCCAGAAAATAGGTCAAGGGAGAAATCAAGAAGGCAATGTAAAAATTCCTAAAATTGAATTAAAATGAAAACGCAATATACTGAAATCTATGGCACACAATGAAGGCAGCGCTAAAAGGAAGATTTGTAGCATTAAGTGCCTATACAAGAAAATTAGAAACATCTCATATAAATAAATAGATGATGCAACTGAACACCTTGGAAAACCAAGAACAAACAACACCTAAAAGGAGTAGATGGGAAGAGATAAATAAAATCAATACTGAAATTAACGAAATAGAAATGAAGAAAACAGTACAAAGAATCAGTGAAATGAAGTTGCTTCTTTGAAAAGATTAACAAGATTGACAAACCTTTAGCCAAATTAACCAAAAGAAACAGAGGATCCCAAATTAACAAACATTAGAGATCAAAAGGAAAAGATTACGACAGACTCTGAGGAAATTCAGAAAACTGTAAGTCATACTTAAAAAATCTACAGTCTACTAAACTAGAAAAACGAAAATGGATGTTTCTATCAAAATTAAATCAAAATGACATAACTTAAGCAGACCCACAACGACCAATGAGATAGGTACAGTAATTAAAAATCTCCCAACTAAAAAGATCTCAGGGCCAAATACAGAATTATACCAATCTTCAAAGAAGAACTAATACAGACACTCTTCAAATGATTCCATAAAATAGAAAAGAGCATTCCAAAATTATATGAAGCCAGTATTACTCTAATACTGGAAAAGACCCAAACAAAAAAGAAAATTATAGGCCAATCTCTCTGCTTAACATAGACACACAAATCTCAATAAAACACTCCAAAACTGAATACAAGAACACACAAAAAGATTATCTACTATGATCAAGTTTGTTTTATCCCAGAAATGCAGGGATGTTTCAGTATATTAGAGTACATGAATTCTTGAAGAGAAAACCTAAATATAATCAAAACACATTGCACGAAATTCACAAAAATTGAATTAAAAGTATTGGGACACCTGTTTCCTTGTTCCATTTTCTTGGAATAACTAGCTCCTTTTTTTTACCCTAAGGTAGCATCTGTCTTTGAAAGTGAAGTGCATTTTTTTGAGGCAACCAATATATAGACCTTGTTTTTTCTTTTATGCCAATGGAATTATTAGTAATCTAAAATGAAGGCTATACATGCCTATACTTTTTTACATTAATAATTATATTAAACTTCTTTTTCTTTTTTTTTTAATTTTTAAAAATTCATTGATTTTTTTTGTGTGTATTACATACAGAACATCCCAAATAATCTTATTCATCTTTATACCCACATCCCAAATGCCACCCTCCCATAGCCCCCACCCCCCACCCCAGGGTGGTGGAGCCCATACACTCTGTCATTCCTGTTACTGTCCACTGTCTTATCAGTGCCACCAACTGTTCCCGAGTGCTAGTCCATCTGCTGAGTCTAGTCAGCCTATCTAGAGTCCCTCGCTTTAGGAAGATCAGCTCTTCCTCATCTACCAGCAATCAGTTGCCAACGTTCCTTTAGATAAGATTGGGGTCTGCTGTTCATTTTCCCAGTTCTATGCTGAGTCTCTTGGGCCACACTGGTCAACAACTCAAAGGAAGGTATCTCCTGTCTGGCATTATTTCTTGTTATGTAGCCTTTAGCTATACACATGGACTCTTTTTTTTTTTAAGCTTATTTTATTTTTTTAAAATTTAATAACCACTTTATTAGAAGAAGCATTTCAGTACAGCTTTAACATATTCAGTATCACATTACACAGCAAGGATACATCTTTTTCAAAGGTGGCTGTAAAATTTTAAGGTCACAGTTGAATTCATACAGTCATACAATATTGAACTCAGTATAAAACCTTTAAGACATAAAATTGAATGGGTTTTTACACTTTAAAGAAGATCTCCATTTCCTTTTAAGATATGCTGTTTCCTACATTTTTAATGCTACTAACACTTACATATTTGCATGTGTCTTTAATCTCTATGTATCTGATTATCACTAGTCATAGTCGGTTACACTCGGATCCTTAATACCTGAGTATGTATGTAAAGTCATCAGGTAGATTTCAGTAGTAATGTTTATCACCTCTACAATTTAACATGAGGTAAAAATTTAAAAAAAATTTAAATAACTACATGATTAGAAGAAGCATTTCATTACAGCTTTAACAAATTCAGTAACACACTCCAAAGCAAGAGTATATCTTGTTCACAAGTGGCTGTAAGTTTCTAGGTTCACAGTTGAATTAATACAGTTATACAATATTGAACTCAGTATAAGTCCTGTAAGACACAAAATTGAATGAGTTTTTAACCTTTAAAAAAGAACTCCATTTCATTTTAGAATATATTTTTCCTGCAGAAAGACTCATTGATTTTGCTACTAAAACTGAGATGTTGGCACATGCATCTCAAATCTGTATATATCGGATTATTACTAGTCATAATCAGTTGCACTTGGACCGTTGGCACCTGTGCATGTCTATAAAGTCATTGGTTAGATTTCAATGGTAATGTTTATTACCTCTACTAATTAGCATGATGTAAATTTCCATGCTTCGTCCTCAAATATAATACATTTAAAAATTTTTGTTGATTTTTTTTTGTGTGTGTATATCACACAGAACATCCCAACTCATCTTATTCAACTGTACACCAACTTCCCAGATGGCACACTCCCATAGCCTCCCTCCCCCGACTAGAGCCCTTATACTCTGATATCCCTGCTACTGTCTGCTGTGTTGTCGGCACCCCCAGCCATTCCCCACTACTTGCCCTTCTGGTGAATCTAGTCAGCCTCTCTAGAGGTCTTTGTTTTAGGAGGGTCAGCTGTT
>NW_008337842.1:4080090-4081038 GCF_000622305.1 Nannospalax galili | reverse complement strand
TGGAGGAAGTGATTCCTCTGTGTTGACCCTCCTCTTCGTAGACTGGACACTGGTTCAAGTCCATCTGGTGGGCTCTCCTTGGCCTCTTTGATCAAGAGGACAGGTGACCCACCACGATTACAGGACATTTTGAGAGATGCTCATAGTCCCCTGGAACTAGTTGACCTAGGAGGGCAAGGAGCAAAAAGTGTCCTTTATGTCCCTCTGACCAAATTATTTTAGGCCTCAGAGTATGTCTGTTAAACATTCAAGAAGGTTAATCCCACCAGTCTGGTACTTTTAATTACTGTGTGTCATGTAAATAAATCTTGGGCAAAGACCAATTGTTCTCAGATAAACCTTAGCTAGACATATATTTATTGTTCTGCTATATATAATTTGTCAGTAGGTTGTTGGAGTAATATGGATCCCTCTGGTTTTTAAAACTAGCTAGACATTATTTATCTCTCCTATTGTCTCACCCCTCCATCATTGTTTCCCCAATTAAGGTGCCTCCATTTCACCCCTTTCTCTTTTACTAATACGCTTCTCCTATCGTCCTACCTCTCTTGAGCTCCTTCTTCACTTTATCCCCCAGGTTCCCTGTCTACCCTTCCCTCCCCCCTCCCTTAAACTAACCCAATTTTTATCCATATCTCCCTTACTAAGGCCTGTTTCCTACTGTTCTCTTTCGGATTCTTTCTTTTCCTTTACCTCCCTGTTTCCTTTTCATTATCCTGGTTCCTGTAGTTTTATCTGGATACATACTCACATATAATGATTTGGTACTAGGATCCAGATATGAGGAGGAACATGGGTGTTTTTTTTTTGAGTCTGTTACTTCACTTAGTATAACAGTTTCTAGTTCCATCCATTTACCTGCAAATTTCATGATTTCATCTTTCTTTACTGCTGATTAAAACTCCATTTTGTCAATGAACCACATTTTCATTATCCACTCATCAATTC
>NW_008337842.1:4078694-4079893 GCF_000622305.1 Nannospalax galili | reverse complement strand
TTGGTATCATTTGTTCTCTTGATCTTAGCCAGTCTGACTGGGGTAAGATGAAATCTTAAAGTGGTTTTAATTTGCAGTTCCCTAATTACTAGTGATGTTGAATATCTTTTAAGATGCTTCATAGCCATCTTTACTTCTTTTGAAAACTCTCTGTTCTCAAAAGCTCCTTAGCCCTTCTTTTAATTGTGTTACATCTTGTTTTTATTCTCTGTTTTTTGAGTTCGTTATATATTCTGGATGTTAAATCTCTGTTAGATATGTCGTTGGTGAAGATTTTCTCCCCCTCCGTGGTTTTATGCTTCACTTCCCTGTTTGCCTTCTTTGATGTACAGAAGCTTTTTAGTTTAATGAGGTCCCATTTGTTGATTCTTGACCTTGTTTCCTGAGAAATTGATGTGCAGTTTAGAAAATCGTTTCTTATACCTATATCTTGTAGGTTGTTGCCAATGTTTTCTTCTAAAGTTTCAGTGTTTCAGGCTTTACATTGAGTTCTTTGAACAATTTGGAATTGACTTCTGTGCAAGGTGAAAGATAGGGGTTTACTTTCATTCTTCCACACTTGGAGATCCAGTTCTGCCAGTACCATTTCCTGAACATACTGTCTTTCCTCCAGTGAATGTTCTTGGCCCCTTTGTCAAATATCAGGTGGCTGAAATTGCATGTACTCACATTTGGGACTTCAATTTTGTTCCATTAATCTATGGGTCTATTTCTGTGCCAGTACCATGTTGTTTTTATGACTATAGCTCTGTAATACAGCTTAAAATCTGGTATAGTAATCCCCCGGGTATTGCTCTTAGTGCTCAGGGTTGCTTTGGCTATTCGAGGTCTTCTGTGCTTCCCTATGAATCTTAGGATGGTTTTTTCCAATTCTGTGAAAAATGTCATGGGGATTTTGATTGGCATTGCATTGAATCTATAAATGGCTTTTGGTAGGATGGTCATTTTCACAATATTAATTCTTCCAATCAATGAGCATGGGAGGATCTTCCAACTTCTGATGTGGTCATCAATCTCTATCTTTAAAGATTATAATTTTCATTGTAGAGATCTTTAATATCTATGGTCAGGTTTATTCTGAGACTTTTCTTTTTTGTAGCTATTGTGTAGGGGAGTGTTTCCATGTGCTCTTTCTCTGATTGCATGTTATTGGTATATAGAAAGGCTACAGACTTTTGTAGGTTAATTTTGTAACTTAC
>NW_008337842.1:4062852-4077834 GCF_000622305.1 Nannospalax galili | reverse complement strand
GTTTTGTAATACTGTTTGTGATGGCTAATCCTGGGTGTCAACTTGACTGGATCTGGGATTAACTGAAATGAAAGAGATCTTCTTGATTGAATCTTCTGAAATGGGAAGACATACCCTAAATTTGGGTGTTACCTCCTGATGGCAGCTGGTATAAAAGGCCAAGGCAGAGAACGCTGGGCTTCTTGCTGTTTGCCTTCTCTCTTGCTGGTGAGTTTGTCTTGCTGCTGTAGATTGAAGACTAGCTGATCTTTGGAATTCGTCAGACTTTCAGCACCAGACTGGGACTACTGAGACATCCAGCCTTGTGGACTGAGCAACTACAGATTCTCAGCCTCTCCAGTGTGGTGCAGCCATTGTTGGACTACTCAGACTCTATCCTGTGAGCTAAACTGATAAATCTCTATACATATATATTCATTCTATTGGTTCTGTTTCTTTGGAGAACCCTCACTATTACAGATTGTGGTATCAGGAGTGGTTCTAGAGAAACAGAATTGAATGGATACATTTCTTTAATGTGTTTGTTGGTATTTGGAGCAGGCTGTCCAACTCAGAGTCTTCAGATATTATGGAGAACACTGAAAATCCATGGTGTAGACTATTTGAAACAATTATGGAGATAGACCCATTTGAATCTCCTAACTCACCTCTTATGAAGAGCAAGAAATTTAGTGATTCTATACATAAAACATTTGACAATTTGTGGAAAAATAAGAAAAATAATTATTCTGGCTGGTTACTTCTAGCATCTCTGCATAAAGTGATGAAGATAAACAATCAGCTTAATGATAAAATTGACAAGTTCCAGATTCGAATCAACAGTTCAAATGTTTCCAAGTGTGTCCTGGAAGAGAATCCTCTCTCCAGCAGCCAGAGAGCTAAAGCTGCAGAAAATCAAGCTGGAGCCCTTATTATACATTTGGCTGACCTACAACGTAAATTTAATTCCCTGCCTTGAAGGGTGTCAGCAAGAAAGGTGAGGGCATTGGTAGGAAAAGATTGGAATCCTGACACGTGGGATGGAGATGTGTGGGAGAACCCTGAGGAGGCTGAGGATTTCGAATCCTCAGACTCTGAGGAATTTTGATTCACCTGATGAACTAATCTCCACACCCTCAGCAGATCCACCCTCCCCACCCTTGCCTGAGGCAACTAATCCCATTGAGGAAGCTAATCCCATTCAGCAAGAGGAAGCTGATGTCCCTCAGGGCCCAGTTATTGTTGCCTCTAGACCTATAAGCAGACTCAAAGCTAAGCAGGCCCCTAGAGGAGAGATAGAAAGTGTGGTCCATGAGGAGGTGCGCTACACCACTAAAGAACTTAGTGACTTTGGTAATTCTTTCAAGCAGAAGTCTAATGAATAAGTCTGGGAATGGATTTTAAGGGTATGGGATAATGGTGGAAGGAACATAAAATTGGATCAGGCTGAGTTTATTGACATGGGCCCCCTGAGATTCTAGGTTTAATATGGAAGCTCCTGAAGTTAAAAAAAGGTGTTAAAAGCTTATTTGATTGGTTGGCTGAGGTATTTATCAAAAGATCGCCTGCTGACAGAGAGCTGGCGATACCTGATATCCCTTGGCTTAGTGTTGATGAAGGGATTGTAAGGCTCAGGCAAATTGGTATGCTTGAATGGATTCACAGTGCAACACCAAATCCTCCACAATGGAAGGGCCCAGAACACATGCCTTTTACTGATTTTATAAGAAAGTATTGAGAGAGACACCAGAACGTTTGAAGAGCTTTGTTTTTGCTCTTTTCCTTATGCCAAATCTTACAGTTGGAGATGCTGCTGCTCAATTGCATAAATTAAATGTAAATATAATAGGTGTAACAGGACCACGGAGTAGGGGGTCATGTGGCAGTATTGAATTACCAAAGTCAAGGTGAGCGTACTTATTGTAATGGGCAGCAAAGGTAAAACATTACCTACAATGGCATGACTTGAGTGGACCTGTGGTACTGGCTAATCAATCATGGTGTTTCCAGGGACCACATACGTAAGAAGCCTACTAAGTTTTTATTTGATCTATATAAGCAGAAAAGCTCTAGGACAAATGACAGGAAGTCACTATTGGATTGTAGCAATAGAGACTTTTGCTCAGTCAACCAATTTCCAGGCTTGAGACAGTTTAGAGACCCAGAACCCCTTGAATGAAGGGATGGCTGGGCACCCTTGAGGAAGGACTTTGTCATAGTACCAAAGAGTTGTGCTGTTCTCCTTTCACCCATCCTTCCCCAGAGGGACCTGTGACCTTTTACTAGCGTAACTGTACATTGGGGGAAAGGAAATAATGAGACTTTCCACAGCCTATTCGATACTGGTTCTGAGTTGAAACTGATTCCAGGAGATCCTAAAAAGCATTGTGGCCCTCCAGTTAAAGTAGGGGCTTATGGATGTCAGGTGATAAATGGAGTTTTGGCTGAAGTCCAACTGACAGTGGGTCCAGTGAGTTCCTGAACTCATCCTGTGGTTATTTCCCCAGTACCAGAATGTATAATTGGGATAGATATACTTAGGAATTGGCAGAATCCCAACATTGGTTCCCTGACCTGTGGAGTGTGGGCTATTTTGGTTGGAAGGGCCAAATGGAAACCACTGTAATTGCCTCTGCCAGGGAAAATAGTGAACCAAAGCAGTATCGTATTCCTGGAGGGATTGCAGAAATTAGTGCCACCATCAAGGATTTGAAAGATGCAGGGGTGGTGATTCCCACCACATCTCCCTTTAACTCTCCTATTTGACCTGTGGAGAAGACAGATGGGTCATGGAGAATGACAGTTGACTATCGAAAACCTAATCAAGTAGTGACTCCAATTGCAGCTGCTGTACCAAATGTGGTTTCCTTACTTGAGGAGATTACTACGTCTCCTGGTACCTGGTATGCAGGTATTGATTTGGCAAATGCTTTCTTCTTCATACCAGTTCATAAGGAACACCAGAAGCAATTTGCTTTCAGCTGGCAAGGCCAAAAATATACCTTTTCTGTCCTGCCTCAAGGATATATTAACTCTCTAGCATTGTGCCATAACTTGGTTCAAAGGGATCTTGATTGCCTGACTCTTCCGCAAAATATCACACATGGTCCACTATATTGATGATGTTATACTGTTTGGATCCAGTGAGCAGGAGACAGCAGACAGTCTGGACTTGTTAGTTAAGCAAATGTGCATGAGAGGATGGGAAATAAATCCAACCAAAATTCAAGGGCCTTCTACCTCAGTGAAATTTCTAGGAGTTCAGTGGTGTAGAGCATGCAGAGACATTCCTTCTAAGGTGAAGAATAAGTTGTTGCACTTGGCCCCTCCCTCCACCAAGAAAGAAGCACAACGCTTGGTGGGCCTGTTTGGATTCTGGAGGCAGCATATTCCTCATCTGGGTGTGTTACTACGACCCATATATCAAGTGACTCGGAAGGCAGCTACCTTTGAGTGGGGCCTGGAAGAGGAAAGGGCCCTTCAACAGGTCCAGGCTGCTGTACAAGCTGCTCTGTTTGAGTGGGGCCTGGAACAGGAAAGGGCCCTTCAACAGGTTCAGGCTGCTGTACAAGCTGCTCTGCCCTTTGGACCATATGATCTTGCAGACCCAATGGTGCTTGAGGTATCAGTGGCAGATAGAGATGCTGTTTGGAGTCTCTGGCAGGCCCCAATGGGGGAATCACAGCGGAGGCCATTGGGATTTTGGATTAAGGCATTGCCTTCATCTGCACACAACTAGCCTCCCTTTGAACGACAGCTCTTAGCCTGCTGTTGGGCCTTAGTGGAAACTGAACATTTGACAATGGGCCACCAAGTCACCATGAGACCGGAGCTGCGCATCATGAGCTGGGTGTTATCTGACCCCCCAAACCATAAAGTAGGCCATGCACAGCAATAATCCATTATCAAATGGAAGTGGTATATATGTGATCAGGCTCGAGCAGGCCTGGAGGGCACAAGCAAGTTACATGAAGAAGTTGCTCAAATGCCTATGGTTCCTACTCCTGTTATGATGCCTCCTGTTCTCAAGCATGCACCTATGGCTTCATGGGTTGTGCCCTATGAGTGGTTGACTGAGGAAGAGATGACTAGGGCTTGGTTTACAGATGGCTCTGCATGCTATGCAGGCACCACTCAGAAGTGGACAGCTGTAGCATTGCAGCCAATTTCTGGAACAACCCTGAAGGACACTGGGGAAGGAAAGTCTTCACAGTGGGCAGAACTTCGGGCAGTGCACATGGTCATGCATTTTGCTTGGAAGGAGAAATAGCCAGAACTGCGATTATATGCTGATTCTTGGGCTGTAACCAATGGTTTGGCTTGATGATCAGGGACTTTGGAGGAGCATGATTGGAAAATTGGTGAGAAAGACATTTGTGGAAGAAGTATATGGATAGATCTCTCCAAATGGGCAAAGGATGTGAACATACTTGTGTCTCATGTAAATGCCCATCAAAAAGTGGCTTCAGCAGAAGATGAGTTTAATAATCAAGTAGATTGGATGGCCTGTTCTGTGGAATTTCAGCCTCTTTCTTCAGCTGTCCCTGTCATTGCTCAATGGGCCCATGAACAAAGTGGCCATGGTGGCAAGATGGAGATTATGCATGGGCTCGACAGCATGGACTCCCACTCATGAAAGCTGACCTGGCTAGAGCTGCTGCTGAGTGCCAGATCTGCCAACAGCAGAGACCAACACTGAGCCCTCGATCTGGCACTGGTCCCCGTGGTGACCAGCCTGCAACCTGGTGGCAGGTTGAGTACATTGGACCAGTTCCATCTTGGAGGGGACAGCGTTTTGTCCTTACAGGAATAGATACTTATTCTGATTATGGATTTGTCTTTCCTGCACATAATGCTTCTGGCAAAACTACTATCCAGGGACTTACAGAAGGCCGTATCCACCATTATGGTATATCACACAGCATTGCTTCTGACCTGGGAACTCACTTCACAGCCAAAGAAGTGTGACAGTGCACCCATGGTCATGGAATCCACTGGTCTTACCATGTTCCCTACCATCCTGAAGCAGCTGGCTTGATGGAATGATGGAATGGTCTCTTAAAGACACAGTTACAGCACCAATTAGGTGGCAATAGCCTGAAGGGCTGAGGCAGAGTTCTCCATAAGGCAGTGTATGCTTTCAATCAGCGTCCACTATATGGTACTGTTTCTCCCATAGCCAGGATTCACGGGTCCAGGAATCAAGGGGTGCAAGTGGGAATGATTCCACTCACTATCACCCCTGGTGACCCACTAGGAAATTTTTTGCTTCTTGTACCCTCAACTTTGCACTCTACTGTCTTGGATGTTTTGGTTTCAAAGGAGGGAGTCCTTCTGCCAGGAGAGACAAACATTCCATTGAACTGGAAGCTAAGACTTCCCCCTGGACACTTTTGGCTTCTGATGCCCTTAAGTCAGCAGGCTAAGAAAAGAATAACAGTAGGAGGAGGAGTGAATGACCCAGACTACCAGGGGGACATTGGACTGGTTCTCCACAATGGAGGTAATGAAGATTATATCTGGAAGGCAGGAGATTCCTTAGGGTGACTTTTGGTGTTATAATGCATTGGTCATTGTATGATTGAATAGTTATATCATGTTAGGTGAAATTATGACCTCAACATTGTTTTCATTTGAAAATTAAGCATGACATAGAGAGATGCTACTGGGTGTCAAGTTGACAAGGGGTGGACTTGTGATGGCTGATCCTAGGTGTCAACTTGACTGGATCTTGGATTAACTGAAATGAAAAGGGATCTTCTTGACTGGATCATCTGAACCTGGAAGACATACTCTTAATTTGGGTGTTACCTTCTGATGGCAGCCAGTATAAAAGGCCAAAGCAGAGGAGAATGCCAGGCTCCTTACTGCTTACCTTCTCTCTCCCTGGTGAGTTTGTCTTGCTGCTGTAGACTGAAGACTAGATGATCTTTTGCAATTTGTCAGACCTTCAGTGTCAGATTGGGACTTCTGAGACATCCAGGCTTGTGGACTGAGCGACTATGGATTCTCAGCCTCTCCAGTGTGATGCAGCCATTGTTGGACTACTCGGACTCTATCATGTGAGCTAAGCTGATAAATCTCTATACATATATATTCATTCTACTGGTTCTTTTTCTTCAGAGAACCCTGACTATTACACTGTTTCAATTTCTTTTTGTGTCATGGGTCTGTTTAAGCTGTTAAACTCTTCTTGGTTTAGTTTTGGTATTTCCCATGCCTTTAGATATCCGTCCATTTCTTTTAGGTTTTCATATTTAGAAGCATATAGGTTTTTAAAGTATTCCCTTATAATGCTCTGTATCTTTCTGGTGTCTGTTGTGATGTTTCCCTTTTCATCTCTGATTTTGTTGATTTGGAGATCGTCTTTCTTTCTTTTGTTTAACTGGCCTAGGAATCTGTCAATCTTGTTTATCTTTTCAAAGAACCAGCTCTTCAATATGTTGATTCTTTTTATTGTTTTCTTTGTTTTGATTTCATTAATTTCTGCCCTGATTTTTGTTATTTCTTCTTATCTGCTGGGTTTGGGTTTCACTTTTTGTTGCTTTTCAAGTGTCTTGAGTTGCAATGTTAAATCATTTATTTGTGATCTTTCTGGTTTTTTGATGTAGGCACCTCAAACTATAAACTTCCCTTTTAGGACAGCTTTCAGCATGTCCCAGATGTTTTATTGTGCTGTATTTTTCTTTTCATTTAGTTCCAGGAATAGTTTTATTTCTTTCTTAATTTCTCTTTTGAACCATTCATCATTCAGGACTGTGTTGTTTAATCTCCATGTGTTCATGGGGTGTTAAGGCTTCTTCCCGTGTTGACTGTAAGCTTTCTTGCATTGTGGTCTGATAGAATGAATGGAATTATTTCCATCTTTTTGTAGTTGTTGAGGTTTGTTTTGTGCCCCAGTATATTTTCAATTTTCGGGAAGGTTTCATGGGGTGCAGAGTAGAATGTATATCTTTGGTGCTTGGGTGGAATACTTGGTAGCCGTCTGTTAGGTCCCCTTGATATATGGTATTCTTTAATTCAGATGATGCTCTGTTTACTCTCTGCCCTGTTGACCTATCTAATGGAGACAGTGGGGTATTGAAGTCCCTTACTATTAATGAGTTGGGATTAATTTGGGTCTTAAAGTCCTGTAGTATTGTTTTTATGAAGTTGGGTGCACCAGACTTTGGTGAATATGCTCAGGATTATAATATCTTCTTGCTTTATTGTTCCTTTGATCAGAACAAAGTGTCCCTCTTTATCTCTTCTGATTAGTTTTTGTTTAAAGTCTATTTTGTCAGATATTAGAATTGCAGCACCTGCTTTTTTCTTAGTACCATTTGCTTGGTATATTGTTTCCATCCTTTCACCTTAAGAGAGTGCCTGTCCTTGAAAGTGAGATGAGTTTCTTGAACACAACCAAAAGATGGCTTTTTTTTTTCTTAATTCATTCACCTAGCCTGTGTCTTTTGACTGGGAAGTTCAGTCCATTGATATTTAAAGTTATTAATGAAAGATATGTACTGAATCCTGTCAATTTTATTTCTGTTTACACTCTTGATATAGCTGTACTTTTCCACATTTATACCTTCATTGAATTTGTTTCTACAAATCCTTGAGAATTCCTTCAGCCTATTTATATCACAGAAGATTTTTCTTTCCCCTTCGACTATAATAGACATTTTGGCTGGTATAGTAATCTGGGTTGGCATCTGTGGTTGTTTAAAACTGGGAATACTTTGGTCTAGGCTTTTCTGGCTCTCACAGTTTGCACTGAAAAGCCAGCTGTAATCCTAATGGGTTTTCCTTTATATATGACTTGTTTCTCTTTTGCAGCTTTCACTATTGTCTCTTTCTTATGTACACTTAGTGTTTTTCTATGATGTGTCGTGGAGAGCTTCTTTTCTTGTCCTGTCTGTTTGGTGTTCTCTATCCTTCTTATATTTGTATGGGCATGTCTTTAATTTTGGGAAATTTTCTTCTATGATTCTGTTGAATATCTGGTCCATGCCATTATCTTGGAATTCTTCTCCTTCCTGTATGCCTATGATTTGTAAGTTTTGTCTTTTTACCATGTCACACAATTCCTTCATATTCCCTTCTTATGCTTTCTTAAATTTTTCATACTCTTTGCTTGAGTGGTCTAGTTCCTCCACTTTATCTTCCAGTCTTGATATTCCGTTTTCCATTTCATTCATCCTGTTGGTGAGGCTTTATCCTGTTGTTTCTAATTGGCTTACTGAGTGTTTCACTTCCTTATTCATTTCACCCTGTGTAGTCTTCAATATTTCTAGCTCTTTTCTGAATTAATTTAGAAGTTTACCCCTATCTTCCTTGAGTTCTTTGATTTCTTTGTGTGTTCTTTAAATTCACTGAATTCTTTTATCATGTTTATAATTGTTCTTTTGAGTTCCATGTCCTGCATTATCTCTAGGGGGTTCTCATTGTACTCCTCTAGAGGGCTATTGGTATTTGGTGGAGATAAGTTATTTTGGTTTTGCATGTTATTTTTTCTGTGATTTTGACATGTGAATTTCTTTCGTAGTGTCTGATTCTTGTGTGAATTTAGGTCTGCTTCTTTTTGTAATCTTTATGTGCCTTTGTGGGTTAATTTTTGGGCATGAATAGCGGTTTTTCTATGCTTCCAGTTCTCTCTTTTGATTTTGTATTGGAGTGACCAGATTGCTTTTGTCTTAAGGAGTTCTCATAAAGGCCCAAGTCAGATAAGGATCAGATGCTCTCAGGCTTTCTCCTAAGGTCTGTATTTCTCCAGGAATGATTTTGGCCTCAGGAATTTGAGGGTTGGGCTGGCCTGGGAGCAGGGCCCCTAGAAAGATGCTGGTCTAGGGCAGCTGGTAGCAGTGACAGAGGTGCAAAGGGAGATCGGGGTGGGAAGTGGTCCCATGGGCTCATGGGGACTGCACTGAGAAACTGTGTTGGTCTGGATGCAAAGGATCAGGAAGCCAAAAGGTCAACCAAGGAGTCCAGGAAAAAGGCTGACTGGTTGTGCAGCCCAGGGAAGCAAAAGTAGGTGAGAGCGGGACCAGACCCAGAGGGCTAATGGGGAGCACAAGAGGGAACTGGTTAGGTGTAGATGCAAAGGAACAGGAAGAAGTGGTGGTTCCCCTTGTGTCTGGGGCGCCAAGACAAGTAATGGGACAGGACCAGGCTAGGCGGAGAGATGGGCGGGGGAGATGTGAAGGTGAATGAGGCTGGTGGAATCAAAGCACAGAGGGCATGATTGACTTACCTCTGAGAGAGGCTGGTGGGTTTTGCAGGCCAGGCGAAGCAGAGGGAGTTGAGGGTGGGACCAGGCCCGAGGGTTCCTGGGGACTTTGAGAAGGAACTGGGTCCTTCTGGATGCAAGGGTTCAGGAAGCAGTGGTGGCCTTAGGCTGAGAGCTGAGCCACAGCATCGAGAAAAGTTTTCTTACAGGTGTAATGGTATGGGCATGGATTTCCTTCCTAATTAAACAATTAGCATTTCACTGCAATGAGGCAAGCATTCAAATCAAAACAATTAAGTTGATACATTTAATTTCAACAAGTCTTGATTTGCTGGGAAACCTGATCTCTTCCTCAGTATTCAGTAGCAATGCAGAAGTAAAATGCTCATTGAAGTCCCTTTGACCCAAAATTTAGAATCCCTACCTTGGCATTTCTTAGTTTGTTTCAGTTAATTCCCGTTCATGTTTTCAGAGCCAGTGCAAGGATCCCAGGACCAACTCACTCATGGGTATTCTTCTCGATCTTTCCCTCTTCTTGAGAATGGAGGTTGGGAGTTCAAACCTGCATAGCACTGAAGGCAAGAGGTGTCTCCTAGCTCAGACCCCTTAACACCTTCACAGTTCCCAAAGCCCAAGGACAGCCCTTGTATAATTTAAAAATGCATTTTCCCATTATTGAAAGGGGGTGAAGCAGATATCTAACAAGATGACATAATTAGATTGCTCTGAGGAAGGAGAAAATCCTCTAAGACATTTTCATGGAGTGTGGAGTCAGGAAATATGATGTACTCAAATATGATGTACTGAGTGCCCATTCTGTGCCAGATGCTGAGGATAGAGCACATGAAAGAGGGAAAAGGATTCTATTATCGGGCGGGGGGGGGGATTACATTATCATGGGGAGAGACAGAGAATAAACACAGATGGAGCTAAACGAACAAGATAATTCCAGCTAGTGACAACTGCTCTGAAGCACAAAATTCAGAACAACAGTGTAGTGACTGGTTATGCCAGATGGCTGTGAAGCTAATATCAGGGAGAGATTTCTCCAGAGGTGACATTTCACCTGAGATGGAATGCTGAGATGAATCCAGTTATACGAAGGCATACCAAAGGGGAAGGAGACCATTCCAGGTAAAGGATGGTGACAGACAGGGCCAGATCATCTATTTCCTGATATCTTCTATAGTCTAGGAATCACAACCTAACCTCCTTCAAAATACCTAATGACACAACTTTTTGCAACATCCTGCGTGCTTTATGTCACAGATTTTCTCTCCTTTTATTAGAGAAGTTAGGGTTTGGATAAAACAGAGGGATTCTGAGGCTGGAATGGAATAAAAAAACAGAGAGAATGGTTTAGATTGATTGCTGTTGCTGGGACAGTAACAATGAAATAGTAACATCACTGAATGGATCCCATCAAATGCACTACCTTATTTATCACAGTCCCCTGTATGATAGATACTATTATGTCTTCCTTTTATAGAGGAGGAAGTTGAGGCTTTAGAGTAATACAATAAGAACCAGAGAAGATGTTGGGATTGGAGGGGAGAGGGATGTTTACACACTGTTGGTGGGAATTCGTTTACTCAGTATAGAAATCACTATAGAGGTTGCTCAGAAAATTTAAAAAGATGGCCAAGTTATAGCTCTATGGTAGGAAATTTGCATAGCATTCATGAGAATGCTGTGTTGTATTCTGGTAAAATAAATAATAAAACTGCACTTTGATGCAGTTATACCACTTCTGGGTACATTCCTAGCATAGTTAGCCTCAGCTGTCAATGACACAAACTGGAGTCCCCTGGTTAGAGGGAACCACAACTGAGGAATTTCCTGCATCAGATTGGCCTGTGGGATGTCTATGGAGCATTTTCTTAATTGCTAGTTGACATAGCAAGGCCCATCCCACTGTGTGTGGGATACCATTCTTAGGCAGGTGGGGCTGCGTAAGAAAGGTTACTGAATAAGCCAGAGGAAACAAGCCAGTAAGCAAGGCTCCTCCATGGTCTTTGCTTCAGTTCCTGCCTCCAGGTTCCTGCCCTGAGCAGGACTTGGCTTCTCAATGATGAGCTGTAACCTGTAAGCAAACTGAACTTTTCTCCCCCAAGTTGCTTTTGGTCATGGTGTTTATCACAGCAATAGAGAAACAAAGTAGGACAATACCCAAAGGAATCTGTCAGTTTACTGTGGATACACCTGCATAGCTGTGTTTACTGTAGTGCTATCACCATCGAGTACTGACATCAGCTCAGGTAGTCGTCACTGCATGAATAAAGAAAATGGAGTACACGTGCACAATGGAGTTTGTTCGGCCATAGAGAAGATTAGCATCATATCATGTGTAGGAAAATGGATGCTAATGAATATGCCAGTATTAGGAAGATAAACACTCATGTTTTCTCTCAAACGAAGAAGGTAGATTTCAATCCAGGTGATGAAATAGAAAGGGGACTATTTTTAGGAATGTGGAAGAAGAAAAATAGAGAGAGGAAATGGGAAAGGAATGGAGAGTAAGAATGTGGTCAAAGTATTTTACATGACTATTGAGGATGTTGTCACGAAACCAGTTACTCTGCACAACTAATACATACAAGTAGGAAAGAATGGAACTAGAGCTTAGAGAGCAAAAATGGCAAGACCACGAAGGAACTGCTTGAAGAGTTGGAGAAGCAGACAAAGTCCTGGCTTCCCATTCAGTCTTGAGATTCAAGAAATTCCTTTCTTGTTTTAGGACTTTCTCTTAAGCTATGCCCTTAGTTTGGATGCATCAGAATGAGTCAGAGCGGATAGCTAACACTTCCTGGCATTTGACTTAAGAGCCCTGGCAGCACTGTGCAGTTTAATAATCTTTGAACTCTATTAAGTTTGGGATACTGACATCCCCCAACATGTCAGTCAGCAAGGAAACTGTGCACAGGGGGAGTAAGAATAGGAACTTCTCTAGTTGTGTGTGTTGTATGTTTTATATACATATATATATATATAAACACTCTCTCTATATATAAATATATATATGTATTTATATAGACAGAGAGAGAGTATGTGTTGCTTAAATTCCTTCTAGGCAGGATGTAAACAAAGTCCACCCCTCCTTCCTTGATCCCAACAACAAACTGAGGTATATTCCACCAAAATGCACTCTGAGAAACCAATTGGGCTTACTTAGAGAGAGCAATGGGTTGAGAGGTTACTTAAAGAAGTATGGGTGCTCCCCACCTATGGCTGCACTGGAAAGTCTTCACCCAAGCCAAGGATAATGGTTTCCTCATAGCCACATAAAATAGTGAGAGACCCTCCCTTAGTCTTCCCCAACCTATATACTCTAGCCCTTTCCTCCAGGTTACCTAAAATTATAGCCTCATTGCTCATCAAGAGTTGGGAGGTGTGACTCAGGTGAGGGGCTCCTGACTCCCACTGTCTCTCCTTCTGTGAGGACGTGTGAACAGTCAACAAGCCCAGTTGTGATGCTCTTGGCAAGCAGGCACAGCTGAGTTCAGGAAGATGGTGTCTGTCTGACGCAGAGAACAGTTGTGTACAATACACACACACACATGCACACACACACACACACATACGCTCATAGTTTTGCATAACAAAATTCACAAAATGTCTCTTAGAACCTCTGTGTGATCAGTGAAAGAGTCAGTTATTCTGTACCCATTTAGCTATTCATTCTTTTTTTCTTTTTGTTGCTGGGGATCAAATTAAGGTCTTGGGCATACAAGGCAAGTACTCTACCACTGAGTTACACCCTCAGCCCTTTACGATTATCTAGTAACTCATATCTCTAGCCATGGCACCTCTTAACCCCCAAATCTTCTTTTTCTTTATACATCTTGGGAGGTGGGTTGGAGGGAAAGATGGTCTCAGCGTCTCACCTACTTGGATGTGAGAGGGGGCATTTACCCACCTAGGGTTAGACTGTGGCCCAAGATGCATGGGCAAAAGTTAAATGAGACTGTGGGCAGGTGTAGAAGCGGTCTGGAATGGCGGGCCAAGCTGTGCAGAGCTGGGTGCCAGGTGTTGGGTGTTCGTTTCTTTGTTTTTTCATCCCCCTCCCAAGATATAAAATGAAAAATTCAAAGAAAAATGTTATGTGGTTTTTCCGATACCTCCCTGAGCAAGAGACCCTGAAAAAATTGAGGGTGGGTCAAACAGAGAGTGGGGACTCGAAAATTCGAAAATTTAGTGGGACAGAAGCCTCCACTCCAGTCTCCTCAGGTGTATAGTACTCATCACTATCTAACTCACAGAAGAAGGATCCAGAAGACTCTGGAGCATCCTGAAGCAATGATCGCCAAGATAAGTTGATAAAACTTGATAGTATAATTTCTTATAGTTATTCATCTATGAAATATATACTTTTGGTACTTGCTTAAACACTGATTTGCAATGATTTTTTTTTACTACTTACAGAACACATTTTATTCATGTCTCACAGAATACCTCAAATGTACTGAAATATCTAAAAAATATAGGCTAAAAACTAGTCTTCATACTGTTGAAAAACCATCAAACTAGGCACATGGCCTAATGCTAGGGTATTTGTATTCAGAGGCCTTGGGGTATTAACACATTTGCCCAGCATCTCCCAGCTAGGGAGTCTCAGAGTCAGTATTTGAAAGGAGGTCAGCAGGCTTTAGAATCTGATCTGGCAGCCACTACGTTAATTTCTTGGTATTTGCTTGCTCCGTTCTAACACGAAAACATTTGAAGTCATGCCTCCTCCAAATATCAGAGGTGTATGGTTCACACTATTCAAATGCTTACTTTTTATAAATGGACTCGTTTCTTTTGTTTAAAATTATTGCAAAATATATGTTACACAAATTCAAATAATGAAGCTATGAGAGTCCTTCTAAACCTTGGCCCCCATCAGGATTATGATCTCACCTGACAGGAGAAAGCAGTGGACAGGATATTGAACTAAAAAAAAATGGACTAAGAATGTGCTGTGCTGGAAGAGGGATAAATGCTTGGGAAAGGCACACTCCTAAGACTCAGTTTCAGGAAAAGTTTGAAACTTAATCAGGATCATGCACTATTCCCCTCTTCCACAGACATAAGTTCCTATTTTATGACAGTGTCTTACAGCTGCAAAGTGGAAGATTTTCTCTAAGATCTGGAACACAGAGAAGCCTCCAATCCAAATAGAGAGCCAAAAATAAGAGCCCAAGTTGAGGAAGGCAGCAAGGACAACAAAGTGTAACCACCAGTCCAGTCCCTTCCCCCAGACACAGTGCGATGCTGTGTCAGGACTGTGCTCTGCTGAAGCAGCACAGCTTTCCGCAGGAGAGAATCTTTCTCATATCTTCACTATGAAAACTTGGTAGAATGGCTGGAGCAAAAGACCCCGAAAGTATGGCTTTCCCTTAATGACATGCAACAGGCTTTTCTCACTCTCATGCTGTACCCATTTGGCATTCAGCAAGTCCTCAGATTGACAAACCACCCACTTCTCTCAGTTGATGGCTTACTGGTTTTCACACCGAGGAAGCAGAGCTTCATTGTGACTCATTCACTTACCTGACATTTAGGTTTCATGATGGCAGTATAACATGTAACTACCCAGACTGGTCCAGAAAAGCCAACAACTTTTCAGTTTTACTAAATTTCCATTTCATTCATCCTATTGGTGAGGCTTTCTCCTGTAGCTTCTAATTGGATTACTGAGTGTCTCACTTCCTTATTCATTTCAGCCTGAGTAGCCTTCAATATTTCTAGCTCTTTTCTGAATTCATTCAGAAGTTTATCCCTATCTTCCTTCAGCTCTATGATTACCTTGTTTG
>NW_008337842.1:3988456-4062743 GCF_000622305.1 Nannospalax galili | reverse complement strand
TTGGTATTTGGTGGGGATATGTTATTTTGGTTTTTCATGTTATTATTTTTTCTCTGTGATTTTGACATGTGAATTTTTTCTGTACTTTGTGATTCTTGTGTGAGACTCAAGCCTTCAAGGTTAGGTTTGCTTCTTTTTGTAAATTTTATGTGCCTTCGTGGTTTACTTTTTGGGCATGAAAAGCTGCTTTGTCTAAGCTTCTGGTTCTCTCTTTTGATTTTATATTGGAGTGGCCTCAGGCTTTCTCCTAAGGTCTGGATCCCTCTAGGAAAGATTTTGGCCTCAGGAATTTGGGGGTTGGACTGGCCTGGGAGCCGGGCCCAAGAAAGATGCTGGTCTAGGGCAGTTGGTGTTTGTGCTACCCAGAGATGCAAAGGAAGATGGGGGCGGGAGGTGGCCCCAAGGGCCCCTGGGGACTGCACTGAGTAACTGGTTTGGTCTGGATGCAAAGGAACAGGAAGAGGAAAGGTCAGCCCCGGTGTCCAGGAAAGAGGCTGGCAGGTCATGCAGGGAAGGATGCAAAGGAGCAGGAAGCAGTGTCCTTCTCCTGTTGTCTGGGGCACCAGTACAAGGAATGGGACAGGTCCCAGGCTAGGAGGAGAGACAGGCAGGGGAGATGGGAGGGGTGAATGAGGCTGGGGGAGTCAAGGCACGGAGAGTGTGATGGACTTACCCTGGAGAGAGGCCTGCAGGTTGTGTAGGCCCAAAAAAGCAGAGGGAGCTACACATGGACTCTTAAAAATTATATTGACCCCTTTAATATTTGGTTATACTTTCTTTTTGGGTGTTTAAGTTCATACATTTGCCCCAGATAAATTAATTTATTTTTACTCATAAGGTTGTTTGAGGATCTGTTCCTCAGGGCTCACAGGGGCTTGGGAGGAGCCCCTGGCTCCTTTTTTTTTTTTTTTTTTTTTTTTACCAGTTCCATCTATGTGAAGGTAAATCAAAGGTCTTGCTCAACCATGAGTGGCATTGCTTGGAAGCATGGAGGAAATATTTCCTCTGTGTTGACCGTCCTCTTTGGACACTGGTTCAGGTCCATTTGGTGGGGTCTCCATGGTGATCAAGACAGGTGACTCACCACAGCTACAGGACATTTTGAGAGGTGCTCTGTAGTCCTCTGGAACTTAGTTGACCTTGGAGAGCAAGGAGCAAAAACTGTCCATTAAGTCCCTCTAACCAAATTAGTATAGACCTCAAAGTATGGCTGTCAAACATCGAAGGTTAGTTCCACCAGTTTGGTACTTTTAATTACCATGTGCTATGTAGACAAAGCTTGGGCAAAGACCAAAGGTTCTCAGATAAACCTTGACTAGACATGTATTATATTCCTTGAGTTAGTTGTATGTATGAATTGTCAGTAAGTTGTTGGACTAATATTGTTCCCTTTGGTTTTTTAAAACTAGCTAGGCATTATTTATCTCATTGACTAACACTTCCACCATGGCTTCACCATTTTTCCCATTTCTCCCTTAATGATTCCATTCTCCTATGGTCTCTCGAGTTCCTTCTTTCCCTTCATCCCCAAGCTTCCTTGTATAATGCTCCCTCACCCCTCCCATTTAAAACAACCCATTTTTTTTCCATATCTCCCTTATTAACACCTGTTTCCTACTGTTCTTCTCTTTCACATTCTTTTCCTTTACCTCCCTGGTTCAATTATCCTGGTTCCTGTAGTTATGTCCATCATATAAATTAGCCACATTTTTATTATCCACTTGTCAATTGAGGAACACTTAGGTTGCTTCCATATTCTAGCTATTGTGAAAAAGCAGAAACAAACATGGATGTACAAGTGTCTCTGCAATAGGATGAATTCCTTGGATATATGCCAAGGAGTGGTATAACTGGGTCAAATGGTAAGTTCATTTTTAGTTTTATAAGGGCTCTCTACACTGCCTTCCATAGGGGTTGAACAAGTTTGCAGTCCCACCAACAGTGGATGAACATTCCCCTTTCCGACATCCTCTCCAATATTTGGGATCATTTGTTCTCTTGATCTTAGCCAGTCTGACTGGGGTAAGATGAAATCTTAAAGTGGTTCTAATTTGCATTTCCCTAATTACTAATGCTGTTGAACACCTTTTAAGATGATTCTTATCCATCTTTATTTCTTCTTTTGAGAACTCTCTGTTCAGCTCCTTAGCCCATCTTTTAATTGGGTTACTTCCTTTCTTGATTCTTTGTTTTTTGAGTTCGTTATAGATTCTGGATGTCAAACCTCTGTCAGATGTGTCGCTGATGAAAATTCTCTCCCATTCTGTGGGTTTTCTCTTCTCTTCCCTGATTGCCTCTTTTGATGTACAGAAGTTTTAGTTTAATGAAGTCCCAGTTTTTGATTCTTGACCTTGTTTCCTGAGCAATTGATGTCCGGTTTAGAAAATCCTTTCCTACACCTATATCTTGTAGGGTTTTGCCAATGTTTTCTTCTAACAGTTTGAGTTTCAGGATTCAGATTGAGGTCTTTGATCCATTTGGAGTTGACTTTCATGCAAGGTGAAAGATAGAGGTTTAGTTTCATTCTTCTACAGGTGGAGATCCAGTTTTGCCAGCACCATTTTCTGAACGTGCTGTCTTTCCTCCAGTGAATATTCCTGGCCCCTTTGTCAAATATCAGGTGCTGAAATTACATGTGCTCATATTTGGGTCTTTAATTTTGTTCCATTGATCTATGGGTCTGTTTTTGTGCCAGTACCATGTTGTTTTTATGACTATAGCTCTGTAATACAGCTTAAAATCTGGTATAGTAATCCCCCTGGCATTGCTCTTAGTGCTCAGGGTTGTTTTGGCTATCCGAGGTCTTTTGTGCTTCCATATGAATCTTAGGATGGTATTTTTCCAATTCTGTGAAAAATGTCATGGGGATTTTGATTGGCATTGCATTGAATCTATAAATGGCTTTTGATAGGATGGTCATTTTCACAATATTAATTCTCCTAATCCATGGAGGTCCTTCCATCTTGATGTCTTCCTCAATCTCTTTCTTTAAAGATTTAAATTTTTCATTGTAGAACTATTCTAACACTATGTTAGAAAGGAGTTGAGATCGTGGACAGCCTTGTCTAGTTCCTGATTTAAATGGGAATGCTTTCAGTTTTTCTCCATTTAGAATGATGTTGCCTGTGGAGTTTTTGTATATGGCTTTACTAACATTGAGGTATGTTCTCCCCAATCCAATTCCCTCTATGACTTTGAACATAAATGCATGTTCAATTTTGTCAAAGGCCTTTTCTGCATCTATTGAGATGACCATGTGGTTCTTGTCTTTGAGTCCATTTATATGATTTATGATGTTTATTGACTTAATATATTGAACCATCCCTGCATCTCTGGAATAAAGCTGACTTGATCATGGTGGATGATCTTTTTCATGTGTGTCTGTATGCAGTTTGCAAGTATTTTATTGAGAAGTTTTGCATCTATGTACATTAAGGATTTCTGTCCTAGTTTCTCCATTGCTGTGACAAAACACTCTGACCACTACCAACTTGGGGAGGAAAGGATTTATTTAAAATCTCCCAGGTCACAGTTCATCAGGGAGCCCAAGGTAGGAACTCAGGGCAGGAACCTGGAAGCAGGAGCTGGAGCACAGGCCATGGAGGAATGCTGCTTACTGGCTTGCTCCCCTGGCCCCTTCTCAGCCTGCTTTCTTACGCAACACAGACCCACCTGCCCAGGGGTGGCACCACCCACAGTGGGCTGGGCCCTCCCACATCACTCATCAAGAAGATGCCCCCCAGACATGGCCACAGGCCATTCCAATAGAGGCAATTCTCCAATTGAGGCTCCCTCAACCCAGGTGTGTCAAGTTGACACTAAAGCTATCCAGCACAATATGGTACTGTAGTTTTCTTTTATGGTTGTATCTTTACCTGGGTTTTATATTAGAGTCATGCTGGCTTCATAGAAGGGTTTTGGAAGTACCTCTTCTAGTTCTATCTTTTTGAATAAATTAAGTAGTTCTTTAAATGTCTGGTAGTAGTCTGTTGTATATCTACCTGGTCCTGGGCTTATTTTAATTGGTAGGTTTTTTATTACTGTTTCAATTTTCTTATATGTTATGCTTTTATTTAAGCTCTTGATCTCTTCTTGGTTTAGATTTCACAATTCCCATGCTTTTAGATACCTATTTCTTTTAGGTTTTCCAATTTGGTAGCGTATAGGTTTTCAAAGTAATCCCTTATAATGTTCTGGATCTTTTTGGTGTCTGTTTTGATGTTTCATCTCTGATTTTGTTGATTTGGAGGTGCACTTTTCTTCTTTTGGTTAACTGGGCTAAGGGTCTGTCAATCTCGTTTGTCTTTTTAAAGAACCAGCTCTTGGATTTGTTGATTCTTTGTATTCTTTTATTTGTTTCCATTTCATCAATTTCTGTTCTGATTTTTGTTATTTCTTCTTGTCTGCTGGGTTTGGGTTTCATTTGTTGTTGCTTTTCAAGTGTCTTGAGTTGCAGTGTTCAGTCATTTGTGTTTTTTTCTGATTTTTTTAATGTGGGCACTTAGAGCTATAAAATTCCCTCTAAGGACTGCTTTCAACATATCCCAGAGGTTTTGTTGTGTTGTATTGTCCTTTTCATTTACTTCCAGGAATAATTATTTCTTTTGCTAATTTCTCCTTTGAGCCATTCATCATTCAGGAGTCTGTTTTTTAATCTCCATGTGTTCATGTGGTGACTAGGGCTTCTTCCGGTGTTGATTTTAAGCTTTATTGCATTGTGGTCTGATGGAATGCATGGAATTATTTCAATCTTTTTGTATTTGTTGAGGCTTGTTTTGTGTCCCATTATGTGTTCAATTTTGGCAAAATTCCATCGGGTGCCGAATAGAAAGTACATTCTTTAGTGCTTGGGTAGAATATTTGGAAGATGTCTGTTAGGCCCATTTGATGTATGATATTGTTTAATTCAGATGTCTGTTAATTCTCTGTCCTGTTGACCTATCTACTGGAAACAATGGGGTATTGAAATCCCCTACTATTAATTAATTGTGATTAATCTGGGTCTTAAAGTCCTGTGGTACTATTTTTATGAAGTTGCGTGCACCAGATCTTGGTGAATATATGTTCATGATTGTAATGCCTTCTTGGTTTATTGTTCCTTTGATCAGAATGAAATGACCCTCTTTATATCTTCTGATTAGTTTTAGTTTGCAGTCTGTTTTGTCAGATAGTAGATTTGCAACTCCTGCTTTTTTTTTTTTTTTTTAGTACAATTTGCTTGGAGTATTTTTTTCCATCCTTTCACCTTAAGGTAGTGCCTGTCCTTAGTCTGTGTCTTTTGACTGGGGAGTTTAGTCCATTGATATTTAAAGTTATTAATGACAGATGTGTATTGATTCCTGTGGTTTTGATTTCTGTTCACATTCTTGGTGTAGTTGTGTGTTTCCACAGTTATAGCCTCATTATGTTTCTTTCTGTTACCCCTTCGATATAGTCATATCTTTTTTCAGCTCTTTGTATTGCTTCAAGAACTCTATGAAGGGCTAGTTTTGTGTACATGAATCCTTTCAGCCTATTTATGTCATGAAAGATTTTTCATTCCCCTTCAACTGCGATACACATTTTTGCTGCTTAAAGTATTCTGCGTTGGCTGCTGTGGTCATTCAGAACTGGGAATACTTTGGTCTAGGCTCCTCTGGCTTTCATAGTTTCCACTGAAAAGTCAGCTGTAATTCTGAAGGGTTTTCCTTTATATGTGTCTTGGTTGTTTTTCTCTTGCAGCTTTCAGTATTCTGTCTTTGTTCTGTATGTTTAGTGTTTTTATTATGATGTGCTATGGATAGTTTCTTTTCTGGTTGTGTCTATTTGGTGTTCTATATGTTTCTTGCCTTTGTATGGTTATGTTGTTCTTTAATTTTGGGAAATTTTCTTCTACAATCCTGTTGAAGATATGATCCATACCATTATCCTGAGATTCTTCTCCTTCCTCTATGCTTATGATGCATAAATTTGGTTTTTTCATGGTGTTACACAATTCCTGCATATTCCATTCTTGTGTTTTCTTAAATTTTTCATAATCTTTGCTTGAGTGGTCTAATTTTTGCACTTTATCATTCAGTCTTGATATTCTGTTTTCCATTTCATTCATCCGATTGATGAAGGTTTCCCCTGTCATTTCTAATAGGCTTATTGAGTGTTTCACTTCATCCTTCAATTCAGCTTATGTATTCTTCAATATTTCTAGCTCTTTTCTGAATTCATTCAGAAGTTTGTCCCTATATTCTTTCAGTTCTTTGTTCTTTAAATTCACTGAATTCTTTTATCATGTTTATAAGTGTTCTTTTGAATTCCATGTCCTGTGTTGTTTCTAGGGGGTTCTCGTTGTACTCCTCTGCAGGACTGTAGGTACATGGTGGGTTTGTATTATTTGGGTTTTTCATGTTATTATTTATTCTCTGTGACTTTGACATGTGGATTTCTTTTGTAGTTTCTGATTCTTGTGTGAGACTCAGGCCTTCCTTCATTGAGTTTAAGTCTGCTTCTTTTTGTAAACGTTATGTGCCTTTGTGTTTTACTTGTTGGGGATGAAAAGCTGGTTGGTCCAGGCTTCAGGTTCTCTCCTTTGATTTCGTATTGTAGGGACCAGATGGCTTTAGTCCTGCTGCTCAGGAGTTCCCACAGAGACTGAGGTTGGATGAGGATCAGCTGCTGTCAGGCTTTCTCCTAAGGTCTGGATACCTCAGGGTAAGATGCTGGCCTCAGGAAGCTGGGGGGCTCAGCCGCCCAGTGATACAAAGGGAGGTGGAGGAGGGAACAGATCCCAAGGGCTCTCAGGGACTAGAGGGAGGTAATGGGTTGGTCTTGGTGCAAAGGATGAGGAAGAAGTGGGGAGAAGAAATGGGCCAGTGCCCATGCCAAGAGGAGAATGGGTTGGTGGATGATACCAATCTGCTAGTCTGTGTCTTTTGGTCAGAATTATTTGTAGGTATTTAAAAAATTATCACATTTTTACTGCAGTTTATTCTTTCCTGTTGCCTTGTGGATATATTTATCTTTTTCTTTATTCTGAAGGATTCTTTCAATTATCTTCTCTAGAGTTAACTCAGTGTTCATGAATTCCTTTAGCCTATTATTTTTAACCATGGGACACCTTTTAAATTTTCTTTTTTTGATGCTACGATCCACATATGAGGGAGAATATATATTGTTTGTTTTTCTGAGCCTGTTACTTCACTTAGCAACAGTTTGTAGTTCCATACACTTATCCGTGAATTTCATGATTTCATCTTTCTTTACTGCTGAGTTGAACTCCATCATATAAATGTACCACATTTTCATTATCTACTCGTCAGTTGAGGGGCATTTAGGTTGCTTCCATCTTTTAGCTATTGTGAAAAGAGTAGCAACAAACATGGATGTACAAATGTCTCTGCAATAGAATGAGTCCTTTGGGTATATGCCAAGGAGTGGTATAACTGGGTCAAATGGTATGTTCATTTGTAGTTTTCACTATGGACAGTCATGTTGGGGCAGACACATTCAATTCTCCCTTCTTCATACTTTGGCATTAAAAGATTATGAGTTGGCTTTGATCTACAACTCACACAATTTCAGGGACAGCTATGCAAACATGGCAGTGATATGACATTGGCACCTTGGTGGCAGTCACATGAAATCAGAAGCAGATGGAACTTTTCCCCCACCTTTGGGTTTGTAGCTTGTGATTGATTTGAAGAGCTTCTAGGTATCCTTCCAAGAAATCACACTTCCTCTTTACAGAGGATTTTGTTTCTCTAGCTAGTGACTGAGGACCTAATGATACAGTTTCCTCCCTGAACCATTCTTTAAGTCACCATTTACCTGAAACATATCTAGAAGGTCCCATGAATGGAAAGAAAGCTGCCTATGCTATTGCTCCTCTTGCTCCTACTTGATAAATTTAGACCAATGCCCAGGAACAATGCATTTCTATTCATTTACACTGACCAAACTGCCAATGATTACAGGATCTGTCCCAGAATTCAGAGCATTTTTATAAGTCAAAATTATGAGATTACATCTACTCAAAAATACTTCTACGTTTAAAGAGAAACCGCCTCATGCCAAGTAAAAACTTAGATGTTTCTTAAATGCCATTTGATAGAAAATATTTTTTATTTTATGAGTGTTTTCTTGTTTGTATGCATGTGTACTACATGTGTGCAATGTCTGTGGAGGACAGAGGAGGGTGTTGGCTCTCCTGGAACTGGAGTTTCAGACAGTTGTGAGCCACCATGTGGGTGTTGGTACCTGAACCCAGAGTCCTCTGCAAGAGCAGCCAGTGCTCTTATGCCGAGCCATCTCTTCAGCCCTGGAAAACTTTTTTTAAATCTTCAAGTCTAACAGCTTGTCTGGCTATGGTTGTCTGGATTGGCAGATACTGTCTTTTAGAGTTGAAATACATCATTCCAAACCTTCCTGGATTTTAAATTTTTGGTTGAGAAATCTGATGTTACTCTGATGGGCCTGACTTCTCTGCCTTGGTGTTTATCTCTTGCAACTTTCAACATATTCTTTGTTCTGTATATTTAATATTGTAAGTATAATATGATATGGGGAAGTTCTTTTCTAGTCTGTTGCTCTAAGTGCCTCTGACACCTAGATGAATATCTCCATAGATTTGAGAAATTTTCTATGATTTTGAGAGGTGTCTGTTCTCTTCTCAATTTATTGCATTACTGCTCTTCTGTGTTAATTTTTCACTTATATATTCTAAATCTTAATCCTCCTGCAGAAAAGCAGCTGGCAGCAAGGATTTTCTTTGGTTTCATTAGGGTTGGGTCTCTGTTTTTATGACTAAGGGCATGTCAATTATATTAACCTTTTCAAGAAATTTTTGATTCTATGTATTCTTTTAGTTTGTATTTCATTTCCCCCCTATGGTCAGTATAATCTTTTTGCCATCTACTGGATTTGGGGTTGCTTTCTTGTTGGTCTTCTAGAACCTTAAGGTGCATCATTAAGTTATTTGAGAAATTGGACTTTTTAAATATGAGCACAACATTCCTTTTAGCACAATCTACCAGGTCTTCAAAGCAGCTAAGGCAGTCTTATCATTTTCATTTGTTTCTTGGAATTTAAAGTTTTCCTCCATGATTATTTCAATTGTTCATTGTTCATTCTAAATTTGTCTATTCTATTCAGTCTCCAAGTATTTGTGTAGTTTCTGAGGTTTCTTTTGCTATTGATATCTTCAACTGTGTTCTGATAAGATATAAAGAATTATTTCATTTTTTTGGTGTATGTTTGTTAAGGCTTGCTCTGTGGCTTATAAGGTATTCAATTTTAGAATTTGAGGATGTGTACTCCATAGCTCTTGTATGAAATGTTCTGCAGATAGCTGTTAAATCCAATTAATTTATGATATAGTTTAGCCCTGAATTTTATCTGCTGACTTGTAGTTTGTAAGACCTATCAAGAGATGAGTGTGGGATAGTCAAGTCATCCACTGACATTGTACTCTGACTTATCTGATCTTTCATGCTTGGTTCTAGTGTTTTGTTTTTTGAAATTGGGAGCTGTAACACTTGAGTGCAGAAATACAATTATATATTCTGGAAGAATTCTTATCTTTAATGTAGATTGGTCCTTATTTCCCCATTTCAGTTTAATGTTTACTTTACAAGCTATGAGAATAGCTGTGCCAGATTGATTTGGAATGTTGTTTTTGTCAACTGATTTCCATCTTCTGACACCTTTTAGATGTTTTTTCTAGTGAAGTCTTTTTTGGAGACAACAGAGTTGTAGTATGTTTCTGAATCTTGTCAGTCTGTATCTCCTAAAAGATGAGTTGAAGCCATTTGCATTTAATGTCATTATTGAGAGGTGTTTGCTATTTCTGATGGGTTTTGTTTATTGATGTGCTTTTCTTCTTTCCCTATTAGATTTGCTGGTTTACTATATTGGACATGATGTATATCTCCCTTTCTTCCCTTGGTTCATCAATTCCTCTCATGAAATTTTTTCTGTGCTTTTCTGAATGAAACTTCCCTCTTCCCATGTGTATAGTTTTCCTTTATGTATTTTCTGTGGTGCTGGCTTGACATGTTTCCTTAGCTAGTGATATGTTATTTCTCAACCCATTTAAAAAGATTATTTTACTTGGTATAGCAATCTTGGCTGGGAATTATTTACTCTCAGGGCTTGAAACAAATTCATGTTTTCCTAGATTTTAGGGTTGATGATATGTTGTCATGTTAAATGTGAGCTGGACGCCATCCTTTATAGCTTTTAATATTGTTTCTTTGCTTAGTAGTTTTGCCATGTAGACTGAATTACTGGGGAGAGGTTTTTCTCTGATCATGTCTACTTGTGATTCTAAATGCTTCTTTTTTTTTTTTTTTTTTTCTCTAGGTTTGTGAAATTTTTGTTAAAACTGAATAAATTGTCTATCTCCCTTCCCAGCCAGGCCTGTCAGAAGACTGCACCTAGCTTGGGGCACACTTCTAATGTTCCTGTGTAACTTGCCCAGGCAGTGGTAGGGACAGTTCCTCTCAAACAACTAACTCTAAAGTGCCCGTGGAGAGTCTCAGTTTCAGATTCCGGTGAGGCAGGTCTGCCTCCATTTCCATAGCTTGCTGTGCTGTCTGTACACAGAGCAGTTATTCAGTCCTTGGCTGCATCTCTGCAGCCTTGATGTCCCTGTCCAGCTCACTTGCTCTAACCTCACCTATGTTCAGGGAGAAACACCTCCGTAGTGGTCACTGCCGACCGTGGCCTAGTGCAAATAGTGTGGTGAGGACTTGGCTGCTTTTTTGTGTAGAAAATTTCATTAAAGCTGACTTCCTTTTGTCTTCATCTCTCTCTCATATGAGCAGTTCTATAGTTTCTGTTTAAATCCCAGCTCCCGTCTTTCACAATTCTCATAGTGATGTCTTGCTCTTTGAGAATCTTTGTGATTCAGTATCCTGAATAGCTCACCTGAGGCTTTCCTCCCCTTCTTGTTCACTGTGCCACCAAGCAGGAAGGTTCTCAACATTTGTGTATTTGGATATTCTCTGCTTCTCAATTTCTCTACTTTTTGGACAAAGATATAAAATACTTTCTTTACACCTGAAAATTGTAGGCAGTAATAACCACAGCTCCCATGATCTGGCAGGGGAGGAATAACTGTTTTTGTAGCACCCATTAAATATTCTCAGAGTAACAGATTATCTCACAAGTTTTAGTAAATTTATTTGGTTCTTATTCAGGAGACTGCAAAGAGAATTTCTAAATTTAATTCCTAGTTAATGTAACCTAAAACTTAAGATGATGAAAACAAATAGCATTTAAATCTCAATGCCTATAAAAACCTGCTGCTTCTATTGCTACCTGAGATTAAAGTTTAGAGAACACTTTTACTTGTTGAAAAATGAAAAAATTAGGAAAACACTTTAAATCATCAAAATATATATGGGTCTCTGTGCTACACAGAAAGAGCATAATGAGCAACCTCCTAATGATTCTATCAACTCTTTCTCTCTCTCAGTGAGATTCACAACAAAAGCTTATAAATTACACCCCAGAGCCGCCTTCAGCTCTGCCAGAACATGTGACATTGTGCAAACATGAGGCTCAAGGATTTTACTGTATTTTAAAAGAGAAAAAATACAGCAAGAAGTTTGCACGGAAGCCAAGTAGCATTCAGGATGGCAGCAGGACACGAGAGCCTCTGTCATTCACAGGAAACTTTATCAGAAAGCCTCATAATCCAAATGAAGGAAATTTAGAACGTGAATGTTTTACCCAAATTTTTTGTTCAGGTGTGAAGCTTACTAGGAATATTTTTTTTTTTTAACGGAAAAAGCTTGTTGTTGCGTTGATCCATCAGAACATTTGAATCAATGTTATGTCACTAAAAGTAGAAGAGTTTAAAGAAGATAGCTTCTTAATTTACTAACAACAATAGACTGAATCCTCCTCAAAATCAATATTAGTGTTTTTCTAAAATTTAGAGAATAATTAACGTGTGTGTGTGTGTGTGTGTGTGTGTGTATGTGTGTATTGCCAAAATATAATTAGAAACATCTGTGAAAGGAACTATCCTTCCTACCTGGAAAGAGTATGTTTTTATGGATTGAGGCAGAATATTCTGAATCTTTTTGAAATTAATAGAGCAACCACTTCAATAAACTTCAAGGCATCATGAGAAGCCAGTCATATTTAACAAATTGAGCCAATATCCTGGTGGTACCTAGCATCCTCTAGGTTCTCCAGTCAGGTTCATCTAACCTTAAAAATCTCATACAATAGATTAAACCAAGCTGACATTTCTTTTGGAATATGAACAAACTAGTCCATCTCACCCTAGGAACACAAAGAAAACACCACCCACTCCTGACAAATGAAGAGCATATGTCTAAAATAGAACTTGTTTGATAAATAAGATTTTAAAATATAAAAGGTTAAAAAAAACCACCCCATAATTCCACTCCTTTTTTTCCCCTAGAAAAATTGTGACACGAATAAAAACTTAAGGCTCCAATTCAACATGTATAAATTGCTGAATGCAAAGGGACTAAAAGAACTCTCCAAAGTCGGTATTTCTCTGTGGGACTGTTAACTGTAGAATGTCATTTTATTTAACAGACAGCATGGAATTCATACATATCCATTATCAGTGCCTTGAAAACCAAACAATTTAAAAGTTAGCAGCAGGTTCTGCAAAGTACAAAAATACACATTTGTTACATAACATATGGTAATAAAATTCTGTCAAGATATATTATACAAACTCAAAGCATTTTAGATAAAGAATCAGTCTAATATATTATAGATTGATGGAGTAATAAAATGACATGTCAGTCTTCAAATCATACAATACTTTACAGGAATATTAACAGACTATTCACATTAAGTATCATAGGAGTATCTAAGGTAACACAGAGTTGGAATGGTAGTTAAAGAACCTTAACAACTATTTTCTTCTATGCTTCAAAACGGGTGATTTTCTACCTGCCAATATGAAATTTAAAAGGACAGAACTATTATTTTGGTAAGGAGCAATCTCTTCCAGAAAAACATTCTAAGCCATAAGCTCTTCATTCACATCTTTCAGATCTGACAGTAGTATACCCTAAGGGGAAGGGTCATCCCTGCTAATTTATTTATTATTACCAGGAGGCTTGCTATGGAAGTGGTTGGTTAGAAGGTGGATTCTATTTCATATCTGTTTGAGATGGCCAGTATAATGAAGGAGCTCTTTGGACATAGTTTGGAAAGTAAATTCTCATGATTAGGGTAAACAGGGCCATGTCCCCAAGAGGTAGGCAGCACCTATATAGCTAATATAGAAATAAGTTCTTATTTGTTTTTTAATACTCTGATAATGCATCTGCTGACAGTTTCAACATGACTGGTAGGAAAAAAAATGGGATAAGCTAGTTTATGAATGAAAAGTCCTTTTTACAGTAGTCTCAAGAGACCACAGATCACATTGGCTCTAGGCAACTTCTTACAGGAAGATGCACATCTCCTTTAGGGATTGTCCCTACATTTCCTTCTGGTTGGCAAGGCCTGTTAACATATTCCTAGGTAAGGAGATGTACGGGTGTAACCTTGAAGGCAAGAGGCACTGATAAATTACCGGGGTCAAAACTTCAATATTTATAAACCAGAAATGGAAAACTTCAGAAGGAAAGTCAAAAGCCAGTGACTATCTGAGACACCTGGCATTAATTTTTTTCAACATTCAATTCTATAGTTCCGTATATCCTGTCACCCTCTAAACTGATCAGTCAATAGAAAATCTGTACAGATCTAGGTTAACAGTTGGATTTTTTCCCTCTTCGCTGATTGTCATCTGCACAACACAGCTGTAGAGAAGCATTTCAGCAAAGAAGTACCATATGGTAAATAACACTCATGTAACCAAGAAAGGAGCACAGCCAGAAAATGCCACTAATCAGAACAAGTCAGTGACCGTATCTATGACATATCACATATAGCAGGATCTAGTTTTTCAGTGTGGAAACACCTCTACACACATTTTCTTGCTGATACTGGAGCAATAAGAGTCATTTCTCGAGCTCTTGAATACTACAGACATGGCAAAACATGGCATCTCTTTGTTATACTGTTTCTCTGCAGTCCTACCCCTGGCATTAGTTGATCAGGGAAAATTTACTTCTAAATCATAGCTTTCCTATTTTTTATATAGCAGTTTATTTCTTTCTACACTAAGAGCAATTGCCACCAGCAGGCCACTTTCTAAATAGGAATATGTCACCTTTCTGGAGCCCATGTTTATAGCACAGGCAACTTTGAGAAAGATAACGAAATGAACAAATTTCCTCCTTTGTCCCCATTGCTGTTTCCCTTGATCATAGATCATATGATTATCAACACAATGGAAAAGGGAATCCGCTAAGTCAACCAATTCAAAAGCTATGACATCATGGTACACACAGCTCTAACTTTTATGAGTTGGGTTCTTAAAATGATCCTGTGAAAACATATAAATAGAAAATGCCCCGGAAATGACCACTGGTTTGGATCCAGGGAAAGGTTTTATGTGATTTCCTTAATGAACATGTTTTTCCTTAATGACTTTGTGCCCTTTTCTTGCCTGTGTATTCCATGGTACACAGATGGCTTTTCTGCACTGTTCCTCTCCCTCTCTCTCCCTGATGCTTTATTTGTGGTATCTTGGTCTTAAGACACTGATCTCAGTTGACCCAAGCAAGCTTCCTGTATAGAGGACATTTTCTGTAACCATCTGCTAGTACCCTCAAGTCTCAGGAAAGGGCTGATCCCATGCTTTAATAGGAAAAGCCCTTCAACACTTCAGATGATGAAACTTTTAAATAAAGTTTTTGCCAAGCAACTTCAACAAAGAGAGAATCTGTTGTATTAGTGATGATTATCCTTCAGCTACCCAGGAATCTTATGAAAGGGGTCATAACAATAATTTATGTTATTATTAACTCCATTCCTGTTTATGTTGACATTAGATTCTTATTGTGAGTAACTGTCTTTGGTTAAATGTCTGTCTCCATCATCACACACTCTTGTAGGCTCTGCATCTGGGCTGGCCCCATCATCCACAGTCACAAGGTTTGATGAGGCTCCTTCCCAAGGGCGATCAGAATGGCACTGCCCTCCACTTTCTTTTCCCTCATGAAACTTCATACACAGCTTGAGTCTGCTTTCCACCAGGTGGAATGGAGAGTTGGAGTGTGGCTCTGAGTCCTGACAGGTGTAAGAACTGTACCCGTGAGCTGCCTGCACAGTGCCAGGTCCTTCCTCTGCCCTTAGGCATATGTCATCTTGTCTCTCTTGAAATGAGCTGGCTTCTAGAATACCAGAAGCATGTGGATGCAGCTCAAAGAGTTCATTTAGGGAACATATTTTCTTCTCTTCTGGTCTGGCTGCTTTTGTCTTCTTTTTGAGGGACCAGTTTTTCAAAGTGACCAAACCACTTCTCAACCATGCACTAGGGTGAAGTGTTACAGAATGCAGTTGTGAATGTTGGTCTACAGTGTCCTTCCTTATGTAAGGGAGATGGCTGCTGACCTGCCCTGTTGAGGGACCAGGCATTCCAGAAATGAGGCTGGAATTGTTAAAGTCAGAGGACAGCTCTTCCTGTTTTCTCTGAGCCTGAAAAGTGCAATCTATTGGAGAGGAAGTTTCAGTGGGTGTAAACACAGAATGTTCAGAAATCTGAGAAAAAGCACTGTCCTGGGAGCTTACTGATGAGCCGGATGGGGATGTGCCTGGGGAGGATAAGCTGGAATAGCTAGCCCTTGGGCAAAGGTTCAGTCTCGGGGGCAGAACCTTCTCAGAGCTTTGGTTTGTGGTGCTGCTCTTGCCCACCTCAATCCCCATGACCAAACTCTGATTAATAAGCTTTTGCCCCTCTATCTGCAAAGACTTATGCCTTTTGAGATAGTCTTCTTCTCCATGTAAGAGCCCAGCCTCACAGCTGGTTTTATGTTGCTTTTTTGAATAAATCCCCCTGAGATAGGATAGTTTGTAGTTCTGGTCATCTATGTTGGGTTCTGAACAGCGCCAATGTGCCCTTGAGCTCTTGAGGGCCTCTGCTGTGTGTGGTGGGGAGTAACTGGGTACATCTGCATCAAAGAGTTGGCCCCTGGAATGATCCTGGGAGGACATGTGACTGTGAGATGCCCCTGAAATGGCCACTGGCTTGGACTTTGTGAAAGGCATCACATGACTTCCTTCATGACCAGTCAAGCTTTTCTTCTTAACGTTTTCATTAGCAGCACTTTTCTTGCTGATGTCAGTGCCTGTGACTACACTCTCTTTAAAACACGTTTTACTCCCTTTCCTCAAGGGCTGAGTCTGCTTCAGATAATCTCCATCTTCTTTAGAGAGCACTGCATCACAGCTGGACTTGCGTAGCTTTTTCTGGTAAAACTCCCTGAGATAGGAAAGCTTTGCATCTAGATAGTCAATGCTGGGTTCTGAGCAGCGCCGGTGCCGCCGCGGCTGTTTTGGGGTATCTGCAGCAGCTGTGGAGAGGCAGCTGGCTGTGCACGGGCTAGACGGTGCTCTGGCATGCTCCCCCAGCGAAGCCTTCCTGTAGGCTACAAAAACACTCACTGGTTTGCGCTCTAGAGGTTGTTTCACTTGAATAGATTCATCTTTAGACTGATCTAAGTCAAAATCACTCAGGGTTAAAAGGCCTTCTACCTCAGGCTGGTCAAGGTCGTAGTCACTGAGGGTTAACACAGAGTCCACACTTCTGCTGCCCTGACCAAGCTTCTTCACTAAGTCACTACATGGAGCATCTACGTCTTCATTTAGCTCGTTTTCCAAGCTGTCGTAGGAAGAGTCATTCATTTGGAAGCAAGATATATCTGTCAACGAAATTAAACTATGGTTACTGTTTCTACTTATACAAATATAGCCCGTGTTGCTTTTGAAGTGAACAGTGCTAGTTTAATGGTCTTTTCATTCAGAGTTCTCAAATTTCCACTTTCAAGAAGGAAAGAATTTAAAAAAATTTTAAAAAGTGTATTTACTTTGTGTGCTTGTGGAGGGGGAGCAGCAGAGCATGTGTGGCCTGTGACATATGTGGAAGTCAGAGGACAACTTGTGGGATTCGACTCCTTGGTGACAGGGAATCAAACTCAGATCATCAAGCTTGGCAGCAGGTGGCAAATGCCTTTACCTCTTTAGCCATCTTGTCTGCCTGAAAGAATCTTTTAGAGTCATCCCAACTGTTACGCAGAAGACAAAAAATCTTCCTGGGATATGTGTGCCAGATTCAGCTCAGTTTATAACGACAGGAGCTTTTCTTAGGTAAGATTTTCTCAAGGCAATGAATATGTTGTAAGACCAAGAAATGATGGAAAGAAAATGAAAGAACTAGTGTCGGGTTTGCCTAGACTGTGAGACTCTGCCTTCTAACATGGATTATACTTCATGTAGTTAAACAGAATAAACTCTAATCTTGGAGACACAGAATAACTGGCCAGAGGAAACATACTTATTAAGCGGTGGCACAGGAATTTATATGCTGGAGGTTGTATCTATGAATTCAGACCTGCCCAATACTGCTACTTGTTTTCAAACTGTGTCACAGCACATTAGAATTCTGTGGTCTTAGGACTCACAAAAAGCAAGAAAAGGAAAAATCATCCTAGATCTTACCTACTCTCTGGACCTTTATTCCAGTTTCAACCACAGTAGTTCCAACATATATTAGAGTTCCTCAAAGTTTATGTAAAAGAAGGGTTAAGAAAGGTTCATACCTTCAGTTACAACTTCATGAAGGCTGAACCTCATCTTACATCCATCCTACCCTCATCCCACTGTTAACATACTCTGACACATCAAATAGGCATTTTAATGAATGATTGAAAGCCCTGGGTTCCACTGATCCAGGTCAGAGGCTCCAGGACAATCACTGTCTCTGCCTCTTCATAGACAAATATCTATTTCTTATAAAACCCAATATTCGTAATACCTGAGCTGTGTTCTCTAGTGTCGCTTCTCACAGAAAGTTCTCCCAAGAGAGAAGTGATTTCTTCTCCAAATATCTTACAGCAATTTTCAATCAGAAATTGTATAAGAAGGGAAACCTATATCAAAAGTTCAAAATTAAAGTGTTACTTTTTCATATTACAGGTTTATTAAGTCACATGTCACATATAAATACTAATGTACAAAAATACAAAAGAATACTTACAAAAAGTATTTCTTTTTTAAAAAAAATTATTTTATGTGTAGAATGTATTGCCTGCATGTATGTAAATGAACCTGTGTGGTGCAAGGCCCATGGAGGGCAGAAGAGGGCATCCAATTACCCTGGAACTGGAGTTACAGACAGTTCCATTAGCCACCATTGGGTGTTGGGAATTGAACCTGGGTCCTCTGCAAGAGAAGCTGGTACTCTTAACCACTGAGCCATCTCTCTAGCCCCTAAAATATTTCTTCTATAAAGGGCGGGCTGCCATAATTTGGGAAGAGGGCTCTTCTGTGCATATAAAGTGAAGGAGAGGAAGGAAAGTTTGGTTTCTGACTAGTCTCAGCATGGTTTTGTATTATACTTATGACTGGAGGTCCATGAGGGGAGAGAGGAGTTTATGAGAGAGCTTTGTGTCTCCGTTACCTGTAGTTTCTTGGCCTCTTAGTAGCTGAGAAAAGGGACAGGAGAAAGGCTGGGGATGAAGGGAGCTGAAGTCCCCAAACCACCAATCAACACAGCCAGGCACTAGAGGGTGTGATTAGGCAGGACCACCATATGATCACCTCAAGATTGTGTATCTGGCAAATGGTGGGGCCTACACCTTGAACTCTGTCTGGCTTAAGAAATCAAAGACTCTAATTCTTGTCACTCTGTGTTTTGAGTCAATCCTGCTGCTTAGTCTCCTTAAAAGGAAAGGGAAAGAAACAATTACTATAGTTTTTTCCATTTGACATCACCTTCCTATAGTCTACCAGGGTAAGATGGTCAGTAAACCCCTATTAGGAAGTCTATTTAAGCTATTTAAGAGATTGTCTTTCAGAATACTATGAATTTCAGTTTCAAAATGGGGATTGAGTACCCAGGCAATAAAAATGAAAAGATCCATTACCTTTTTTGTAAATTCATTTTCTAGTTCTGGGCTTGAGGAAGCCGGAGGCCAAAGAATACTTGGGGCGATACACACAGCTAAGTTAAATGCAGTCATCTGATTAGATAAGGAATGCTGTTCAATGTTGTGTAACACGGCAAACAGGTATCTTAGGAAAACAACATTGGCTCTGGGAAGCTGATCTAATAGTCTAGAGACAGAAAAATATGAGACATTTGATTAAGAAACATGTAAAGGCAGACACTGCTCACCTTTGATGGGGAACCATGAAAATAAAAAAGGCAAATCAAGAACACAGTTCCAATGCACAAGAGTTTCTGTGAGTGGGATATCATGCAAAGTGAGGCCTGCTTACTCAGAGACAGTAAGGCAGCACTGGAAATTATTATTTCATCTGTACCTTGTCTTCACAAGTCAACGAAAATATAAAAGAATGTGGAGCTTTAAAATAGGTTACCCATTATATTTCTCAGAAAACTAGTACAATGTGTTTTAACCCAGGCAACTTTTGAAACATTTAATACTATTTCCAGAAAAATCCACTAAAGATATTCTAATAAGATTCAAGCACTACTTTATTTTCAAGTAGCAATACAGGAAAGCTATTTCTTGATGAGGACCTAGGTCTTAATGGTTAAGACTTTCAGGTCTCCTTTGAGAACTGGGTTCTCTCCACGCAGCTTCTAAAGGCCACTGTGTTCCCGATCTGTCTTACTGGTATCACCTGTACATGTAAGTCAAGCTTATAAGGAGCATATTTCCCATTGTTCTCATTTTGTAAGTGATAAAGATTTGAAATGCTCACTCACCAAAAAGGATTTTTTTACTACCACACAGAAACACACACAAGTGCACAGGCACACTTGCACATACATGCACACATACATACTGACACGTATACTGTTTGTTCTAGAAGAACCTGCAACTTGAGGAAACAAGGTAGTCTGGCACCTGTTGCCCAAATAGCACAGGCCTTTCTTCAGTACAATGGTCTGACAGTGACTCCAGATGATAGGGCTAAGTTATGAAAGACTCTGAAATAGACCAAAGATGATAGGGTATATTCAGTGGAAAATAAAAGCATGTATGTTCAGATTGTCTGATCCTACAAGGGTGCTAAGCCTTTGGGCTATTTTTATAAGGGAAGGGTAGGTAAATGACAGCGGTGCACCTAATACTTGCCTAAAGAATTAAGTTGTCAGATAGAGGGGGAACTGATTGATTAGCAAGCATCCTTGGTCCAGAAGAGCGAGCCATTTTTGTATCTATCTGTAAATTCACATCAGCATTTCTGACTCAGCTGTTAAAAGATGGGGCACTCGGAAATCTCCTATGGATAGGCTGTATGGAATAGATCACCGGTTCTGCCATTAATTAAATAAAAGCTTTCATTTTATTTCATTTTGGGTTTATTTTATGTTTACATGAGTGTCATAATTTCACATGGAAACCATTCAACTTTTTAGGGTATAACGTTCTGGACAGTGGACAATGAAGTGCAGAATTTGATGCCCACTGTCTCTGGATGGTTTATACCAAACTCTAATAGAGGTCAATAGGGGATTGGGTTGCACGGTTTGCTTTCTGATGTCTTCAACAGCTGTAAAATGCTATAGTGATAAAAGATATCTACAAGTCTGAAAGCTGTCAGGAAAAAAGCACTAAAGAAGCACAAACAAATACACGGTATTGAGATCCAAGGGCTTTTTATAAACTGGAATATTCCTTTTTGCTAACAGACACTTCTTTCTAATTCTCTTACAGTACAGGAACTATGTATAACTTTGAGGTAATGGATTCTACCAGTAAGCTCACAGTGTGTGACTTTAGACTCTGTATTTTTCTTTTTGAGACAAGGTCTCACTCTATTGCCAAGGCTGGCCTCAAACTTGAAGTAGTGCTCCTGTTTCAGTCTCCTGAGTGCTGGGATTACAGGCACGAGCCACCATGCTTGGCTCACACACTACATTCTTTATGATCAGACTGGGACTTCATAATTCCCCTTTCTGAAGACAATTCTCAAGGAATTAACTGGCTCGCTAAAGAATTCCCACTGCATTCTTCAAACATTTCTCACAGCACTGATTATACGGCATGGTGTCACATTCATTTAACCTTCCTGCTGTACCAGATCTGTGGCTTCCTAGAGAAAGGGGAATAGGTAATTTTCTCTCCCTGATGCCAGACACTGAATGAATACATAAGGAGTCACCTGGTTCGGTAGATACTCCCCCAGCAGATTAAGATCCAGCATTAGCTAGAAGATGAATGGATTTCACCTCCTATCAGATCCAGATATACAGGGGTATACAATTTAATTACTTCATGTAAATAATAACAGGGAGAAAAGGCTTGGGATGTAGCTCAGTGGTAGAGTGCTTGCCTTAAGTGCACAGGCCCTAGGTTCAATCTTCACTACTGAAAAAGGAAAAAGAAAAATAACTTTAGGGACCATTGAGATTGACCAGATGGTAGGAGCACTTACCACCAAGCCTGACAACCCGAGTTTGATCTCTGGGACTCAGAGGGTGGAAGGAGGGAATTGACTTCTGTAAGTTGTCCTCTGACTTCCACACCTCTACCATGGTGCACGTGTACACACACACACAACACACACACACACACACATTATAAATATCATTTTTTAAAATGGGGAGGAAAACCACTAACAGGAGCAGCAAATCTCTAACTGTAAACTTGTCCCCATATACACGACAGTTATTATTTTAATAGAAAAGCTTATGAAAGAGAAATATTTTTAAAGCAATTATTTTAAAGCATTTTTCAGACTTAAATTATTACCTTTGAATTATGTTTATTTTCTCTTCATCATTTCCTTGATCCATTACACAGACCCAGTGATCATACAGATCTGATGAAAAAATACTTTCTGGGATATTTCTAAGAAAATCCTTAGATGGAAAAAAAAACACGAATATTTGAAACTGTAATTCTCACGCAAAATATATGTTGAAAAATTACAAGACCATTGTTGAAAAATTGTCTCCTTTTCTTCAAAATACACAAGTCTCTGTGTCAACTCTGCACTGACTTGGGCATACAGAAGCATGTGCACTGACATTTTTCTAAAAACCCAAGGGGTAATAAAGTCTGGACTACTGTGGAAAAAACAAAAGGCAACCAATTTGGGCTGAAACTTCTTCTTATCTGTGCACATTTTAGTAACTGTTATGACAGGACATATCAGTATAACCGGCCCAAGACCTTTCCCCCTCCTTTCTTTAAACAGCTAGTTCAAGGAAATGTACCAATATATCTCTGAGATTTAGAAGCTGGCAGTCATTCATCCCATCTTTGATATGTGTTCATTCATAATTGCCAGGCACTGTTTATGTATTTGGGACATAGAAGTGAGTAAAAGCAAGGCACTGTTATTTTAGAACCTTCTATTCCGGTGGTACTGGTGCACAGTTGCATCAAGGTACTTGGCATCTCCCTATATTTCCCATGGAAAGGCTCTCTTGTATTTCAGGAACAAAAACATCTACTAACTGGGTTCTGGGAACTGGGGGCAACACCATATGTGTGATGTATAGTAAATGGCATTTCCACACTACATTAAACTTTCTGAGAGACCCCTTTTCGATTGCAAACACTTAGAGGAACTGGGTGTAGTAAACATAGACTATGAAACAAACAGGACATAACCAAGGGTATTTGATGTTTGGCCTTCATTTACAAAAAGTTTAAAGAAAACTGAATTTGGTCCTTGTTCTAAAGTTGGTTCTGGGCCAACTTTTTGGTGTGTCTTTTGGAATGGCACAAACCAGGCCAAAACTTGCTGTCTGATCTCCTTAGTAAACTTTAGGCAGAGAGAACTTAGTGACTAACCACTTTTGGCTGTCAACCGTACAAATACCTGTTTACAACAGAGACACAGGTGAAAGTCTGAAATTAGACACTTCTTTTTCTTTTTGCAAAAGAAGCAAGTTAACTTTAATTGGAGCAAAGCAACAGTGCAGATTAGAGAGGACTACACTGTCAAAACTGACAGCGGGCCACAAGTGAGCCAAGCATTTTAAAAGTTGTAATCAATTTTGTCTATGTGCCTTATGATACAGCTTAGTTCTGTATCATATTTATATTACTAACAAGGAAGCTGTGATAACTTATTCAGATAATGAGCTAATTATTGTGAATCTTGCTCATTGGCTATGAGCTCCTTCAGGGCAGGGTCCAACCCTCACCTTCTCTGTATGTATGTCAATGTAACATGTGAGCCAGTCACAGCACAGGCTATTACTGAACTGTTATACTGTGTCATGTGACCAAATAGTAACGGTGGACATAGGAAGACCAACTGGAATTCATGTTAAGATAATTAAAAAAAAACCTCTTTGTAGTCATGCTACATCATCATCATCATCATCATCATTTTGGAGCTGTTAACAAGAAAGATGGACTGATTCAGTCTTCCCCTGCTTTATATCGCCTTGTGCAAGTGGACCTAAATACCTGTGATTCAGATACATCATCATAAAAGTTTACCTCTAATTTTTAGAATTTCCAATCAATTTCAGCTGCTGTACCACTTTAAAGGTCAGACTTAGGGTAAAATCTATTATTTCAAAATGGGCTAGTGATAACACATCTCCTTTTAAATCTCAGTGGAAAAGACACGATCTGTCTTAAAGGAAAACACCATAAAATCTTAAACCTACACTTGAAAGATAATAACTTGTAACATCCCAGTGAACTCTCACACAGCTGGAATAACATATTACGAAACACAAGCTGATTCTCGATTGCAGTGACTAACTTGCAACACTCAATTGAAGTTTTCTTCTTCCAAACCAGAGCCCAGGTCAAGAGGACTTTCTAATGCATTTGTGCTGTGATCTTGTGGATTAAATGTGAGCTACTAAGGATCAAAGTAACGCTCTCTAATGCATTTGTGCTGTGATCTTGTGGATTAAATGTGAGCTACTAAGGATGAAAGTAACACTCTCTAATGCATTTGTGCTGTGATCTTGTGGATTAAATGTGAGCTACTAAGGATGAAAGTAACACTCTCTTGAGCAATTTTTCCCAAACGCAGTTTCAAGAGTGAGTCATAATTAAGCAAAACTAGGTAAGTGAAAGAGTAAAGGGAAACTTAAATACTATTTCAGATAGCTTCAAAAACAAGAGAGCTGTGTGTAGAAAAGCAAAAGCAAAACTTCAAACTTTACCTTCTTTCTTGAAACCAGTGGGATAGATGAAAACAGAAAACACAATTACAACAATAAAACTTCAGTTATATGGAACTCACTTCATCAGGATCATCAGTCATTTGGGTGAGATTTTTCTTTTGCTTGTTTTTGGACAAACATTATTTCGATAATCTGAAACATGACTAAACTCTGCACAAACTATGTTTCTTTGCAGTAGCCTCGATACTTCAGCACAAAATAGTTAAGTGTGGTGTGGTGAAGTACAGCCTAGAAATTAAGTCTTCTTTTTAAAAAGATTTAGAAATTTTAATTGTGGGGAGGGGGAGGAAGAGGGCAGCTGTGTATGTGATGAGAGCAGCACCCATAGAGGTCAGGAGAGGGCATCTGATCTCCTGGAGCTGAAGTTACAGGTGGTTGGGAGCTGCCTGATGTGGGTTCTGGGAACTGAACTCAGTTCTTCTGGTAGAGCAGTATGTGCTCTTATCACTGAGCTCTCTCTAGGCCCAACCAGGAAGTGTTTCTATACCACAGGCTTTACCTGCCTGAACCTTAGTTCAGAAGTGAGAGAAAACCAAAGTATACGAAAAAAGGAAGAATTGATGGTACGTACTTATCTTTGGCATCTATATGTGGGTAAGTACCATATACATATTTTTATTATAGCTAAGGATTAAAGACTAATCAAAACTTGCACAGGACAGTTTGGATGGCCCTAGCTCAAGCTTTCCAGTTCTCTTGAGCACATCTGTTTTCACGAAAGTCTACAGCAAAGTTTAAGACACGCCCATTTATCAAGAAACACCTGATTTTTCACAGCTCATGAAGCGCATTCTCTAAGCAGCTGTCTACTCAGTTGGAGTAAAGAAATACAAAGAGTTCCATCATATTGCTGTTAGAGTCAAAATCTCTGCTTACAGCTAAGTTCTTGTTTTGTCTCTCAAAAAATGTAGGATATTTCCAAGGATGTGAGGAAGAAAATATTGTAGCAGATACTTGTAACTGTAGATGTGACTTAAACATGGGTGAAGAGTAAGAATCTTAACATGAATGTGGTAAAGGAAGAGCCAGTCATCCCTACTCTCTTCCTCAAGCAAAATGCAGTAGAGAATGGGGGAAGGCATGGACTGATGGAAATGAATGGAATTTTAGGTGACATCAGCGAATTTCATTTCAGTTTAAGGTCAATGTTTATCATGATAAACTCCTAAAAATCTTTTTAAAAGCTTAATAAAAGTTTAGTTTTGAGTTAATCACCATCTGCTGCATAAGGAAACCTCTCTTGTGAATGTTGAGAGATGCATTCATCTTATGTCTGGAGGTTGCATTAAAGATGTGTTGCTTAGGGCTAAGTGACACACAGACTCTTACTCTCTGTTTGACCAGTTGTAGAACTCTCCCAACCCAACATAAGAAGCTTTTGGCAACTGATGGCTGCTGGGAGGGGGAGAGACAATCTCTGACAGGGACAGGACTCTTGGTAAATTGACAGGTTCCAGTGGATGGACTCACACTGAGGGACATGTGGGGACACAAATCAGACTCTATAGGCTATATTGTATATAGAGAGGAGTATATTGAATTGGGTGGGGGTTAGGGGGAGGTGATCTAAATACCATCAAATTATATTGTATGAAAATTGCAAAACATTTTTTAAATTTGATTTTGAAACCTTGTCTTTACTAGGAAGGTGGAGAGTGAGGAAATCAACAAATCAAGATGTTTTGGTAAACATGCTCTGTGTGTACTGATTATTTTAAATTTTAACTAAGGTTTGATTTTTATGCATGAGGTAGTACAAGTAAAGATGAGTTGACTATTGTAGGAGATAAAACTTTAGCGTCTATGTGATGTGTTGTAATGGTGGTAGCTTTCGAAGTCCAATGTTGACTTTGTGAAATGCTTTTCAACACTTGATTGATTCTAAATCTATAAATGATCTGTCTTGCTCCAGAGCTAAGTGGTGGAGTGCACGGAGGGTGAACACTTGTCCTACCTTTAACACAGATGCTATCACGAAAATAGATTCACAGTCAAGGTGTACTTCAACTCCAGAGTTCAGTTTCTCTTTTAGCTCTCGGCAGGATTTCATATTGGCTGACTGTCTGAAGATGCCTTTTGTGAGAGGGCCTTTTTGATTAAGGAAGGAAAGCATATCCTATGAGGAAGCAAAAGAATAAACACAAACGGTACTTTATACACACCACCAAGGGAATAGCCTTCTAAAGTTGTCAGTGGCCCGGGGGAAGACCCTGAAGGATTGGAGCTGGGTGGATGTCCAGAAGGATTCAAGTTAACTTTTTTTTAGGGCACACAGTGGTCATTGTCAGAAGCTAAGGACACGGTGGGGCTGGGGAGATAGCAATTGGTCAAAAGATATGAAATTTTACTTAGGAGAAATGAATTCATGAGAGTTTTTACATAACCTGATGCTTATAGTCAATATTAATGTACTGTAGTCTTGAAAATTGCAGAGAACAGATCTGTGTTTTCTAACCTTGATTTCTATCTGTATGTTCTCTATTTACAGTAGAGGAGAACAGTGTTTGGAGACAAGCAGTCCATGAAGTTTGGAAGCCTGTTACGCCTCATACTGTGTAATCTGGGTAAGGATGAGGTTTTCTTTTGAATTTTAAAGTGAGGGTGATGAAGTAACTAGCCCTTAAATTTGTTTGTCTGACACTTATGGATGTACTACCCAGCATCAAATTACAGAGTGTAGTGTTTGGGGATACTAGACACTGAACAAATGTTGCATAATACTGATTATTTAATCTATCAGTTGGAGACAATAGAAACTCAGTGGTTATTTTCTGTCCTATTCTATTTCAAATGATAATTAAACACCAAAGAATATATCTTGATGCTTAACCACTTGAAATATAAGTAAACTAGTTATTCAAACCTTAAAAATGACAAGACCAAGAAGTATTTACTGCTAAAACAATAGAAAGAGGCTCTCAGAACAACAGATCAAAGGAAGGATTTGTGGATCTTTTCTGTTAACACAGCATATTCTGATTTATCCAAGTAGAGTTACATTGCTTTCTTCAAACCAATACACTAGATTAGTTCTTATTACTAAGTCTTCCTTTAGGTTATTCTTCTCATTTTTATTTTGTGAAGCAAGAATAAAGATGCTTAGCCAAAGCCCGGGGTGTTTATAATGTTTCCATTTGGGGAAATATTTACTTTGCAGCATGCTCCCTTCCCAAACTGCCTTTTCCATTAGTTTACAGAACCAAATGGGACTTACCAAGATAGGTTTTGGCAGATTGTCATTCTCACAAATATCTGGTAAAGAAACTCCAAAGAGCTGTCCTGGCATAGGAGATGCTGGTGACATGGGCAAGCTGTCCAGGTGAGTGCTGGAACCCCGCCAAAAAGCCCAGTTGATGATGGACCGTCTCCTTTTAAATGTCTTCTGGCCTGGATCTAAGGAGTGAGATCATGAGGAAAACTAATGAAATTCATTCAATCTCGTTTCTATGGTTTGTTTTGGAGTCTATTCATTTCAACGTCTCAAACAGAGAAACGCTTTTGTATTGTCCTTTGTATTGTCAATGTTAGCTACGGCGTTTCGTTACAAATATTTTGCAAATTAAGGAAAGGCTGAGTGAGGTTTTTAGATTCTTCTGTCAATTTCTGGGGTATCGATGGATTGCTGACTTGAGTTTTGACATTAAAATTTCAATGATAGAAGAAACCATCTCTCTTAAACTAGAGATGTAGTTCAGTGTAGGGCGCTTGCCTACCATGCACAAGGCCCTGGGTTCCACCCCTAACATTGTAAAGCAAACAAAGGAAAAACACAACTCTCTCACTGAATTATTACAAAACTTAAAGCAAAAAGTACTCCATACCAACACATACATTTACCTATTTTAAAGATGAGACAGGCATATAAAAAAGTGGAAGATTAAATTAGAACACAATTAAAAAGTAAGAATGAGAAGGTGAGGCAGAGAGGAGAGGGAAAGGGGGAAGGAGGAGAGGCTAGAAGAGGAGGGGAGGAGCAATTGCTTCTATTAAGTTATTTTCTAGAAACAAAGAATGCTTTGTTAGCTGATGTCTCATTAGACGGAGAACAGAGGTAGGAAGCTAATGTCTTATTTTTCCCCCCCTTCTATGTACCTGCATAAATTCCAGTATCTTTTCAGTCTACAGCTTCAAAGCTATGTTTAAGGCCGCATGGATGGATGCAAAGGAGTGAGACCCTGCAGAACCCAAGGTGGCAGGGTGAAAAAACCTGGAGAGAAACGTGTACTCTTATTGGCTGAAGACCTAGAGAACTAAGAGAGAGGTAACCCCCGCAGCTGAAAAGTAGGGAATACAGAAAAGAGACAAGCTGACCGAGAATGACAAATACAGTCTGTAAATTCTGCCCACATCTCTGGCTGACACCTAAAGTAAGCATTCATGATGCAGATTCAAAACAACTTGCAATTAAGGTTTACTAGAACTCAGATTTGAAGAGCCCTACCACCAGATAGCGTCCCCATTCATTTGACTCCAGGTACTGTAGGGGGAATTGGTCGTTAAACTCTAAAATGCACAGCATTTCTACTCAGAAATGATACCCAGCTTTCCAACATTGCCTGATCATGAAACATGGCAGATGCTTCAAGGAGGGGATGGTCAGCAGCATCAAATGCTAATTTCAAAGAACCCTTTATATTGTTTTGACTATAAAGTAACTCAATAGTTTCTTTCTTCAGAATAATCTACTTAAAGCAAATAGGAAATAAGCCAAGTTGTGGGACGATAAGCAAATAAGCAACATTTTGCTAAACAGCCTTCTAACCAGGGACCATCACCCATGCTTATCTTCCCTATGAAAAGCTAAGTAGGACACACACAGTGAGGTGGGAAGTTCTCTGGCAATGGAGCCAGGAGCTTCGTTTTGACTGCTGATTCACATACTGGTTTGGACTTACCCTGTTTAACTATGAATAGAAAAAAGACACTACCTGTCCCTCAGGGCTTATTTAGAGGATTATGTAGACTACTGTTCACAGAGTACTACTTTGCACAGGCCACAACCACATGGATCTTTATTAAAGCTTCCATGACAAAGGGCATATCCCTGCACCCATTTTACACTGGTTTAACAGCCTTCAGAAGATATGGAAGAATGCAAGACTATCATTATTCTCCTCAATTACAGCATTTTCTTCCCGCTTTGATGTTCCCAACCTCCAATCCAAACAAAATCAAAATAAAGCAACACGGGAAAGGAAATGAAATTCTTTAACTCCAGGAAGGAGTTCCTTGATACCTAGCAAGTGTTCAAATGTTTGTCTAATATGTATGCTCAGTAGCTTACTGACTGGCTGGCATATATTTAAACTATTTCCTGAAATTATATTTGGTTTTTAGCTCTCATGGACTTAAGAATGGCCTACCTGCCAGGCCTGCTGCCACACACCTTTAATCCCAGGACTCAGGAGACAGAAGCAGGCAGATCTCTGTGAGATCAGTTTGAGAGTTCTGGATCTTTTCTTTTGGAGAATTTTATTTATAGTTTTTATTTTCTAAAGGACAAAGGCTAATGACAAAACACACTATTGCCCATCCTCAAGATTTGCCCACGTTGCCACAGCTGGAAGAATTTTTTGGCTATGGTATATGATAGCATTATGAACATTTTCATAAATATCTCTTCAATATACTGTGTCTAGGGGCTGGAGAGATGGCTCAGCAGTTAAGGGCACTTGTTCTTGCAGAGGACTGGGGTTTAGCTCCCTGTACCCACATGGCAACTCACAGCTGCCTGTAAGTCCATATCCAGGGGATCCAGTGTCATCTTCTGGCTTTCCTGGACACTGGTACCTATGTGGTGTACATTTATACATACAGTCAAACACTTATACACATGAACTAAAATTTTTTTTTAAAAAACATGCTATTGCCATAGAAAACCATGAAAGTAATAAAAATGTACAGCAAACTAAATATAAATTCAGCCTCCCTCAATAACCTTGACATGATTTTGATAAATTATTTTCATTTACAGTATACAGCTCAATACTAAAAAATTAATTTGCAAAACATTATGCTTAGAGAATATTAGTCGTACCAAAAAAGGGTGACTTAATTAAAAGTTCTGTTCTGGCTATGTAACTGTCCAAATTAAGAATATTTTTTCTCCCTCAGAGCAGGACATTCTTATGCAAACAGCAGAATGATGAGATAAACAGGTGCAAGAGAAAGATGTGACTCATGTTCCATCTTCCAGAGACTTTCAGCTCAATTTTGGTTTGGCTCTGGGTCTGAAGAAGATGTGGAAAGAACTTGTAGTGGCTACAGCTGATTCTGTATGGGCTGGAATCCAGACAACTTCACACACTTGGAGATTCCACTACCACCAAAACTGATCCACTCAAGTTTCTCCATTCTAGAGGTCACTAAGCCATTACTTCTGCTCTGTCTATACACTAAGACCTGACATTAAGACATTCAGGATTTAAGAAGCTCAGAAATACACACACACACACACACATATGTATATATATATTTGATACATATATGGTATATATATGAGAGATACATGTATATATGAGAAAGAGAAAGAGAGAGAGAGAGAGAGCAAGAGAGACAGAAACAGAGTTGGGCAGCTACCTGCTTAAAGGGACAAAGGTTTACTAGCAGTGACATTTAGTCTTGAGATCATATATAAGATATAAAATATAAATATTTTATGTGTATGAGTGTATTACCTGCATGGATGCAAGTGTACCATGTTGTCCAGTGCCCACGGAGGCTAGAAAGAGGTGTCAGATACCCTGGAACTGGAGTTACAAACGAGTGTGAGCCGCCATGTGGGTGCTAGGAACCGAACCCAGGTCCTCTGCAGGAGCAGTCAGTGTTCCTGAGCACTGAGCCATCTCTCCAGCCTGAGCTCAGATGTTTTAGTGTCTCCATCTGGAGAATCCCCATCACATTGGAGCTGCTTACTGATGATGAATCACTCCCAGGACAGTTTAAGTAATCTAAGACTCAAGGGTGACCTTTTGAGAGGTCAGCTGTTACTCTGCCTTCAGTTTAAGACTATTTGTAGATCTTGTTCACACTGACAGAGAAATCTGAATAGCAGATGGGGGTAACATTGCTCACCCAAGATCACAATAGTTAGGATACTTTTCTTAACTAGAGGAAACCTCTCTCAGAAATGCAGATAAGGAGTTTGTGTGTAGTACGCCTTATTTTATTCAGGTAGTATAAAATATTACCAGAACACTCAAATAGAAAACATCTTCCTTCTATATCTTTGTTAGCCTTAGAGATAAGATACTATTTTCTATACTCATATTGCTTATTCAAAAATGTCAATGTGGAATTTAAAGTAAGGACTTAATCTTGAATAGTCTGCATTGAACTATTACAGGAGTGATTAAAAAAAAACCCTTTTACTACCATTTAAAGTGGAATCAGGCACAGATGGTGGTGAAAATGTAACATCATAATTTCTAAAGCATGTGAACATTTAAAACAAAAATGCTTCTGATATTTACTATACTAGTGTTACTGCATGGAACATACCTGAAGCTATCACGTGTTACTGGATCAGTACTGTCAACTGCAAATTTTGTTTACTCTTATGGCTTAACCATTGTCAATTCTGTGACAAATATTAAGTCTGCCATGTGCTCACACAGCAGTTCAAGAGCTGAACCATGATAAAGTTTTATAAGGATATTTTCAATTCAGGGCTGAGAATGAACTTTTTATGAATAAGAAGAATGGCCCTCAACCACACTAACTGGACACTGACTGGATTTGGAATTTTTTTTTTTTTCTGTGGAACTGATGATGTTTTAATGAATCAAAAATTTTTTTTGAGGAAGGGTCTCACTATAGCCCAGTCTATACTCTTTCAATTCTCCCGCCTCAGCATCTTCAAAGCTGGGATTATAGGTGTCCTCTACCATACTTGGCTCTGATGTAAAATTTTAAACAAACTATAGCTTATATATAAAACTTCTACCGAAATAATCATTCTGAAAACAAATAAGCTACTTCACATATTGCCGCAGCTATTAGGTGATGTAGGTCTTCACGCCCACGGAAATCTGCAGCAGTCTCACTTTCTAAGCTAACATTAATTCTAGGAGTATTTTTTTTTTACTTTGATGCAAGAGTAAAGAAAATTTCCATATTTTAAAATCATTTAACTGTGCAACTCAGGTGACTAATTTTCAATGAAAGGAAATGCTAAAATGCAATTATCAAAATAAGAATCCAGTAGAAATCTGCAATAGCTTTCAAGAAAGAAATATGAAAACTTAAATTGTGTATTTAGCTATCCTTATCTTTGTGAAACGTTTTAGGATGAAACATACATGTCCATGTATAGATTAGAAAATTTGCATTCAAGTTCTATGATTCGATCAATAACTTCTTCAAATCTCAAATAAGTGAAATGTTACTTCTTTTCCCCAAAAGTCAATTCTTCTCATCAGTACACCTACATAACACGGTGATTGATTACATTTTGAACTGCATCAAAAGGAAATGTATGGAAATTAATTTTCTAACATAACCATCTATATAATTTTCTCATCAGGATATTTCAGAATTTCATTGGAAATACTTTGTACTGACCTGCACATTTTCTGACAGATCCTTTCAGAAAAATTTTGCTGACAGATGTCTGATTAAATCAATAATTTCCAAAGCAGCAGTTTAGGAAAGCCTTCTATGTAACAAAATTCCCCTCAGCAATGAATGGCAAAATATAAGTGGCACCCTGCTATGTACAGTTACATAGATGGTAACCCGGATGCTTTGGGACCAGTACCCATGAGCCATCTAAAGCTACAGCCACTATCCCAACTTCCAATCGAAAGAAGAGAAAGCCAATGCAAGGCTATGGGAAGGTTAGGTAATTCCCTTAGGACTCCTGACCCGGTTAGTTGAATGAAAATAAAATTGGCAGGGAATGTAGACTTGAAGAAAATGCATTTAGAGGTGGAAGAATCAGGATGTCCCCTTTAGCTTAGTGAAATTCTTTTTGGATCTTTAATTAGCTAATGACAGACCTATTAAACTGTCCATTCAATAAGTATCAACTGAGTACTTATTTAGATACTCTAGGCACTATTCCAGGTGTTGAAATATACAGACCAGCATCTCTCCTTGCTCATTTTAGTGGATGCAATCCATGATTTCTCCAGAGCACCGACCCAGAATGACCCAAGGATGCGACCAAACAGCCTCAGAGTCCCAAACTCAATTTATGCTTATAGGAGAATATCTGACGACTGATACAAATTTAAGTAAGTGTGCACAGCTGATGTTGGCAAGGTACAGTCCCTGAGGTCTGACCTACAATTGAGAGCAATGAAGTACAAAGCTGGAGGCCAGGTCATCATCAGAAAGTGACAAGGTTGCCTCATCTATGGGGCTGTGTATAAAGTTGGTTATTCAGACTGCCCGGCCAGCGTGAGTGCCTACTTGAAGTTTTTCATGAATAATTTGCTCAAAGTACACAGCAAACATCTAGATATGGGATTTTCCTAGGTATGTAAGAAAACAGGAAGGACAGTCAGGAAAGCTGAGATTATTTGCAGGAGAGATTGTGATAACCATGGAATTCAGGTTGTGCGTGCGGATGAAAACTTAAGTCAAGGATCTATGGTGATTAAAAAAAAAGTGTGTATGGAATATTATTAAGGATAAAATTTAGTTATAACTTTCTAAAGAGCATTGTGATAATGACATTCTTTATCAAAAATGTCTTTTGAACATCCACCACATTTGTGCATAAAATAAACATGCAAACATAAAAAAGTGGCAGAACTCAGGCTAGGAAAAGACAGAATATGGGCTTCTAGATAGGAAAAACAAGGAAAACAGGGTGTTTTGAAGAGAGAATAGTTACTATCCATTTTGCTCAATAAACATTGAAACTTAAATCAGGGATGTGAAAACTAAATTTACACTGGCATCATTATTTTAGAAACTACAGATGCTTCAATATGGCAAAAATTTTTAAAAATTAAAAAGGCACTAGAGAAAGTCCCGATGGAAAGGATCTTGGCGTGTATTACCACTTACAGCAAGAAAAGCCTTTACAGTGCTTATTTTTTCTAAGTTTGAATAATTATAAATTTTTCTTAAAATAGGGGCATTCTGAGATAAGGTTAAAGACTTAGAAAATGCAAAAGCACATTTTCATTCACGTTACAGCCACTAGAACACAGATGCAAAATTTCATCTGGCACTCAGATGATGCAATGATCTGTCCTGGGCAGGGAGGAGGCCTCCGTGATCCCTTAAGGTTCTTGTTTTCCCTTTCATCTGTAATTCCTTGAGTCTGAGTTTGCTCATTTGCAGAACACAATTCCACTTTTCGCTGGTTCAATTGACAAAGGGAGATATAGAGCTTTGGTGTCAATTTTCTTTTGTTGCTTACACAATCTTGCTTTCAGACAGAGAGCTTTGGGTCAGGGCAAACGACAGTGCTCTTCTGTTAGACGTCACTGTTAGCATTCTATGGCCTTTATTGTGGGTGCCAACGAGGCAGCTATGTTCACAGGGAATTCATATTAGATTAGTAGGCCAAGGAGGGGCTTCTGTAGAAAGCATGTTAATCTTCACATACTTATCAGGACCAAGATCCAGGTCAGGGCATCACAGCCTTCTGACACCCATCACCGACAGGCTTCCTTTTATAATGTGATCATTTAGGGGGAACACACAGTGGAGTGTCTTACAGTACAAAGAAGGCATTGAAGCACCTGCAACATTACGTGAGCCTTTGATTCTGCAGTGGGCATAAGGTTAAAGGGGAAAGACTAGAGAGGAGAGGAGGGACAGATGATTGTTACTTGTTGTTGGGTATAAGTCAGTCATGATTATTGCTAATTTATAAAACCATCTTCTAAAATTCCATCTTTTCTTTTTAAAACTCTTGATAGTGAGTTCATCTGCATGGAAGTTTGGGTACTTGCCTTTGTACTAAATTTGTGTCAGGAATGAAAACTTTTGGTGACAGAAGTCTTGATGAAGGAAGGGAAGCAACTCACCACTCAGCTGCTGGGCTGATGCCAGGCGGCTGGGCTTCAAGATGAACTGGCACTGCATCTCTCGGGGCAGCTGTTCCATCAGGAAGGGCTCTTGGAGGTTGGACAGGGTGGCGGTGTCTTTTGATCCCTGTGTCAGAAGGGCAGTGTCTCGGAGATGGCTCATTTTAATTCCATAAGGATACTCGTGTCCTACAAAGAGGAAAAATTTAAATGTAGACTTCAGGCTGACTAAGAACTATGGGCCTGTGTGCTGCAAACTGGAATGTACTGTGATTTACTCCTGGGACAGCTAGTATAAAGAATCCTTTTATGCACTGACAGACCAACATGTCCACTGTACAACTAGAGCCCACAGCAGAATGCAGGTGGCCCTACCAAATCAGAGGCGTTTTCTGACAGCGGGTGGGGTGAAGGAAGGGGAAAAAATCTTCAAAGAATACTTTACTTGGAAGTTGTACAGATCAGTTTGTGAGTTGCATAATTTGACATTTTCTGGGTTTGAATCTAAGAATATTCTACTTTCCCCTTTGACACCAATAAACCTGTAAATCTTTAGTAGTCAAGGTTTGCTGTGTTTCAAATCCATGAAATAAAATATTTACACTTTTCCCATCAAACAAGTATCATAAATATCAAACAAGCAAACACTAGTGGGAGATATTTTTAAGGACAAGGACAAAGAAGTGTATCTGGTGTCATATGACACAGGTGTGTACTCAATCCTGTCATCTCAGTATGTGGAGGCTGAGGCAGGAGGATCACTGTGAGTTTGAAATCAGTAACACAGTGAGTTGAAGAAAAGACCTGGGCTGCAGAGTGAGACCATATCTCAAAACAAACAAAACTCTAAAAAACAAACTCCCAAAGAACCACTTTGGCTATTATCTATCTGAAAGACATTTTAAGACTGTATTAGTTATATAATTAGTTGCTGAACAGCACTGGGGCTGGTTTATTTAATTCGCCTCCCTCTGAGATTGATGTTTAATAATCAAAAGAAAACTGTGCAGGATTAAAAATACAGAAACAAATAATACAAAAATTTATAAACTAAGAACAACTAAATTCTAGACAATGTGACCCACACCTTACTTCTGGTTCAGTAGTATTTTAAGTAATTTCATTTGTGGCATGATTCTTAAATGTCATGCTATAGGATTTTTAAATAGAATAAGTTTTCATCTATTATCACTGATTATAATTCAGTAAGCACTTCTTCCACATTGGCAAAGGCATACACTATACATGTGTTACTGATGTTTACACATTATAGTAACTTCCAGAGAGTAAGGCAAAAAGTTCCCATACCAGCAACAATACAAAACTCATCTATAGAAATGGTAAAGACCTAATCTACAGGTCACATTAAAAGATGTAATTAAAGCTTCTGACAAGTCAGAGCTGGAGAGATGGCTCAGCAGTTAAGAGCACTGACTGCTCCTTCAGAGACCCTGTTTTGGTCCCCACATGGTGGCTAACAACCATCTATAGCTCCAGTTCCAGGGAATCTGACACCCTCTTCCAACCTCCATGGACACTAACACGTGGGTATACTCATGTACATACAGGCAAAATACTCATACACATAAATTAAAAATAAAATTTAAAAATAATTAAGAGCTTCCTAAGGCCAGCAGCTTTCTTGGGTAAGTTTGGCGGCACCCTCTGTGCCTTGACTCCCCCAGCCTCATTCACCCTCCCAGCTCCCACCCCATCTCTCCACCTAGCAGGGGCATTGGCACATTTCTTGTCTTGGTACCCCAGACCTCTGGACTGACCTCTTGGCCCAGATTCCCCAGGGCTTCCTGATCCTTGGCATCCAGACCAACCCAATTCCTCCCTTTAGTCCCCAGGAACCCTTGAGCCTCTTCCCATCCCCACTGCCCTTTGCATCTCTGGGTAGCTCAGCCCCCCAGCTTCCTGGGGCCAGCATCTTTCCTGAAGGGATACAGTCCTTAGGAGAAAGCCTGAGAGCACCTGATCTTCATCCGACTTGGGCCTCTGGGACCTCCTGAGAAGGAAGGCGAAATCAAAGAAGAAAACCTGAAGCCTAGACCAACCAGCTTTTCATGCCTAACAAGTAAACCACAAAGGTATGCAAAGTTTACAAAAAGAAGCAGACCTAAACTCAACAAAGGAAGGCTTAAGTCTCATACAAGGATCAGAAAATACAAAGAAATCCACATGTCAAAGTCACAGTGAAAAAATAACAAGAAAAACCCAAATAATATATCCCCACCAAGTACCTACAGTCCTGTAGAGGAGTACATGAGAACCCCCTAGAGACAATAAAGGACATGGAATCCAAAAAGAATAATTCTAAACATGATGAAAGAATTCAGTGAATTTAAAGAACACACAAAGATATCAAAGAACTGAAAGGAGATAGGGATGAACTGCTGAACGAATTCAGAAGAGTTAGAAAAACTGAAGAATGCTCAGGCTGAAATGAAGAAGGAAGTGAAACACTCAATAAGCCAATTAGAAATAACAGGAGAAAGCCTCACCAATAGGATGAATGAAATGGAAAACAATATCAAGGCTGGAAGATAAAGAGGAGGAATTAGATCACTCAAACAAAGATTATGAAAAATTTAAGAAAACACAAGAATGGAATATGCAGGAATTGTGTGACACCATAAAAAGACCAAACTAACAAATCATAGGCATACAGGAAGGAGAAGAATCTCAGAATAACAATATGGATCAGATCTCCCACAAGATTTTAGAAGAAAATTTCCCCCCAATTTTTTTGAAATATTTAAAAAATATTTTATTATTTTTTTATTTTATGTGTATGAGTGTATTGCCTGCATGTATGTAAGTGCACCCATGACATGCAATGCTGAGGAGGTCAGAAGAGGGCTTTGGATTCCCCTAGAACTGGAGTTAAGGCTGTTTGTAGCCGCCATGTGGGTGCTGGGAATCAAACGTGAGTCCTCTGCAAGAGCAGTCAGTGCTCTTAAATGCTGAGCCATCTCTCCAGCTCCAAATTTCCCCAAATTAAAGAAAGACATGCCCATACAAATACAAGAAGCATATAGAATACCAGATAGACAGGACCAGAAAAGAAACTCCATGACACATCATAGTAAAAACGCTAAACGAACAGAACAAAGAATACTGAAAGCTGAAAAAGAAAAACAAGTCACATATAAAGGAAAACCCATCAGAATTACAGCTGACGTTTCAGTGCAAACTATGAAAGCCAGAAGAGCCTGGACCAACGTATTCCCAGTTCTAAATGATCACAGATGCCAACATAGATTACTTTATCCAGCCAAAATAGTCAAAGGGGAAAGAAAAATCTTCCATGACATAAATAGGCTGAAAATTGATGCCCACAAAACCAGCCCTTCAGAGACTTCTTAAAGCAATACAAAGGAACGACTTAAAGCAAGAAAGGAACGACTACAGCCAAGAGGTTACAGAAAGAAATTCAGTGAAGGTATAACTGTGGAAATGCACAGCTACACCACGGATGTAAACATAAGGAATCAGTACACATCTTACATCAATAACTTTAAACATCAATGGACTGAACTCCCCAGTCAAAAGACACAGACTAGTAGAATGGATTAAGAAACAAAATCCATCTTTTTGTTGTCTGCAAGAAGCCCATTTCATGCTCAAGGACAGGCACTACCTTAAGGTGAAAGGATAGAAAAAAATATACCAAGTGAATGGTACTAAGAAAAAAGCAGGCATTACAATTCTAGTATCTGACAAAATAGACTTCAAATTAAAACTAATCAAAAGAGATAAAGAGGGCCACTTCATTCTGATAAAATGAACACATGACCAAGAAGATATTACAATCATGAACATATATTCACCAAACTCTGGTGCACCCAACTTCATAAAAACAGTATTACAGGACTTTAAGACCCAGATTAATCTCAACTCATTAATAATTGAGGACTTCAATACCCCATTGTTGCCATTAGCTAGGTCAACAGGACGGAGAATCAATAGACATCTGAATTAAAGAATACCATACATCAAATAGGCCTAACAAACATCTACCAAATATTACACCCAAGCACCAAAGAATATAATTCCTATTCAGCGCCCCATGGAAATTTCTCCAAACTTGATCATATACTGGGGCACAAAACAAACCTCAACAAATATAGGAAGATTAAAATAATTCCATGCATTCTATAAGACCACAATTCAATAAAGCTTAAAATCAACACTGGAAGAAACCCTAGTAACTACATGAACACATGGAGATTAAACAACATACTCCTGAATGATGCATGTGTCAAAGGAGAAATTAAGAAAGAAATGAAAGTATTCCTGGAACTAAATGAAAAGGATGATACAATGCAACAAAACCTCTGGGACACATTGAAAGCAGTACTTAGAGGGAAGTTTATGGCTTCAGTGCCTCCATTAAAAAAATTAGAAAGAGGGACTGGAGAGATAGTACAGCGGTTAAGAACACTGATGTTCTTGCAGAAGACCCGGGTTCGAATCCCAGCACCCACATGGCAGCTAACAACTGTCCGTAACTCCAGTTCCAGGGGATCTGACAGCCTCTTCTGTCCTCTGTGGGAACTGCACGACGTGGGTGCACTTACCTACATGCAGGCCATACTACACATACACATAAAATAAAAATAAATAAAATATTTAAAAAATCAGAAAGAACACAAATAAATGACTTGACAATGCAAGTCAAGACACACTTGAAAAGCAACAGCAAACAAAACCCAAACCCTGCAGACAAGAAGAAATAACAAAAATCAGGGCAGAAATCAATGAAATTGAATCAAAGAAAACAATACAAAGAATCAACAATACCAAGAGCTCGTTCTTTGAAACGATAAACAAGATTGACAGACCACTAGCCCAATTAACCAAAAGAAAGAAAGAGCACCTCCAAATTAACAAAATCAGAGATGAAAGGGGAAACGTCACAACAGACACCAGAAAGATACAGAACTTTTAAGGGAATACTTTAAAAAACTATGTGCTACCAAATTTGAAAATCTAAAAGAAATAGATGCATATCTAAAATCACAGGAACCACCAAAACTAAACCAAGAAGGGATCAACAGCTTAAACAGACCCATAACACATAAGGAAATTAAAACAGTAATGCAAAGCCTCCCAACTTAAAAAAGCCTCGGACCAGATGGATTTACAGCAGAATTCTACCAGACATTTAAAGAAGATCTACAACCAATTCTACTTAATTTATTCAAAAAGATAGAAATGGAGGGAGAACTTCCAAATTCCTTCTATGAAGCCAGCATCACTCTAATACCAAAGCCAGGTAAAGATACAACTAAAAAAGAAAAGTACAGACCAATATCCTTAATGAACATTGATGCAAAAATTCTCAACAAAATACTTGCAAACTGCATACACACACACATCAAAAAGATCATCTACCATGATCACGTCAGCTTTATTCCAGGGATGCAGAGGGAACACACCTCAACATAATTAAAGCCATATACAACAAACCTATAGGCAACATCATTCTAAATGGAGAAAAACTGGAAGCATTCCCATTGAAATCAGGAACCAGACAAGGCTGTCCACTATCTCCACTCCCTTTTAACATAGTGCTTGAAACTCTTGCAAGAGCATAAGAGAAGGAAATAAAAGGAGTATTAATTGGAAAAGAAGAGATCAAATTATCCCTTTTGCAGATGATATATTATATCTAAGAGATTAACACCTTCAGTAGAGTGGCAGGCTATAAAATTAATCTACAAGACCTATACCCTTTCTATATACCAATAATAAGCAATCAGAGAAAGAGTACATGGAAACATTCCCTTTCACAACAGCCTCAAAAAAAAAATCTTGGAATAAATCTGACCAAAGATATTAAAGACCTCTACAATGAAAATTTTAAATCTTTAAAGAAAGAGATTGAGGAAGACATCAGAAGATGGAAGGACCTGCATGGATTGGGAGAATGAATATTGTGAAAATGACCATCCTATCAAAAGCCATTTATAGAATCAATGCAATGCCAATCAAAATCCCCATGACATTCTTCACAGAATTGGAAAAAAAATAGTAAGATTCATATGGAAGCACAAAAGACCTCGGATAGCCAAAGGAACCATGAACACCAATAGCAATGCTGGGGGCGATTACTATACCAGATTTTAAACTGTATGATAGAGCTATAGTTATAAAAACAACATGGTACTGGCACAAAAATAGACCTCTAGATCAATGGAACAAAATTGAAGACCCAAAAATGAGTACATGCAATTTCAGCCACCTGGTATTTCCCAAAGGGGCCAAGAACCTTCACTGGAGGAAAGAAATCATGTTCAGCAAATGGTGCTGGCAAAACTGGATCTCCATCTGTAGAAGAATGACACTAAACCCCTATCTTTCACCTTGCACAAAAGTCAACTGCAAATGGCTCAAAGATCTCAATATGAAGCCTGAAACTCTGAAACTGTTAGAAGAAAACATTGGGAATGACCTACAAGATATAGGTGTAGGAAATGATTTTCTAAACTGGACATCAGTTGCTCAGGACATCAATTGCTCAGGAAACAAGGTGAAGAATCAACAAATGGGACCTCATTAAACTAAAAAGCTTCTGTACATCAAAAGAACCAAACAAGGAAGTGAAGAGAAAACCCACAGAATTGGAGAAAATCTTCACCAGTGACACATCTGACAGGTTTAACATCCAGAATATATAATGAACTCAAAAAACAAAGAATCAGGGCTGGGAGAGATGGCTCTTGCAGAGGACTAGGGTTTGATTTCCAGTACCCATATGGCAGCTAAGAACTGTTCTAAAGTCCAGTTCCAGGGGAATCCGAAGCCCTCTTCTGACCTCTGCGGCACTGCATGACATGGGTGCACTTGCATATGTGCAGGCAATACACTCATACACATAAAAAAACAAAATATTTAAAAAACAAAAAATAAAACAAAACAAAGAATCAATAAAGGAAGTAACCCAATTAGAAGATGGGCTAAGATGCTGAACAGAGATTTCTCAAAAGAATTAAAGATGGCTTAGAAGCATCTTACTCAGTGTTCAACATCATTAGTAATTAGGGAAATGCAAAATAAACCATTTTAGGATTTCATCTTACCTCAGTCAGACTGGATAAGATCAAGAAAACAAATGATACCAAACGTTGGAGAGGATATGGAGAAAGGGGAATCCACTGCTGGTGGGATTGCAAACTTGTTCAACCCCTATGGAAAGCAGTGTGGAGAACTCTTAAAAAACTACAAATGAACCGACCATTTGACCTGGTTATACCACTCCTTGGCATGTACCCAAAGAACTCATCCTATTGCAGAGACATTTGTACACCCATGTTTGTTGCTGCTCTTTTCACAATAGCTAAGAGATGGAAGCAACCTAAGTGTCCCACAACTGACGAGTGGATAATGAAAATGTGGTTCACTTATACGATGGAGTTTTACTCAACGGTAAAGAAAGATGAAATCATGAAATTTCCAGGTAAATGGATGGAACTAGAAACTGTTATACTAAGTGAAGTAACACAGACTCAGAAAAACAAACTACGTATGTTCTCCTTCATATGTGGCTCCTGGCACCAAATGCTCATAAGTATGTATCCAGACATAACTACAGGAACCAGGATAATGAAAAGGAACCAGGGAGGTAAAGGAAAAGAAAGAACCTGAAAGAGACGAACAGTAGGAAACAGGTGTTAACAAGGGGGATATGGATAAAAATTGGGTTATTTAAATGGGAAGGGGGAGAGAAGGGTATACAAGGAACCTTGTGGATAAAGGGAAAGAAGGAGCTCAAGAGAGGAGGGACCACAGGAGAAGGGTATTATTAAGGGAGAAATGGGAAAAATGGGAAACCATGGTGGAAGGGTTAGACAATGAGAGAGATAAATAATGCCTAGCTAGTTTAAAAAAAAACAGAGGGAACAATAGTAGTCCAACAACCTACTGACAAATTATACATACAACTAGCTCAAGGAACATAATATATGTCTAGTCAGGGTTTATCTGAGAATGTTTGGTTTTTGCCTAGGTTTATCTCCATAGCACATGGTAATTAAAAGTACCAGACTGGTAGAACTAACCTTATTGGATGTTTAACAGCATCCTTTGAGGCCTATACTAATTTGGTCAGAGCGACCTAAAGGACAGTTTTTGCTCCTAGCCCTCCATGGTTGACTAAGTTCCAAGAGACTATGGAGCATCTCACAAAATGTCCTGTAACTGTGGTGAATCACATATCCTCTTGATCAAGGAAGCCATGGAGACCTCACCAGATGGACTTGAACTCCTGTCTAGTCTACAAAGAGGGGGGTCAACACAGAGGAAACATTTCCTCCATGCTTCCAGGTGAAGCCAGCCACGGTCAAGCAGGACATTCGACTTATCTTCACATAGATGGAACTGGTAAAAGGAGTCAGGGGCTCCTCCCAAGTCCCTGGGACTCCTGAGGAACAGATCCTCAAACAACCTTAATAGTAAAAATAAATTGGTTTATTTGGGCCAATTGCATTGGTCTTAAACACCCAAAAGGAAAGTATAACCAAAGATTAAAGGGATCAATATAATTCTTTATGAGTCCATGTGTACAGATAAAGGCTACATAACAAGAAACAATGCCAGACAGGAGATACCTCCTTTTGAGTTGTTGGCCATGGTGGCCCAAGAGATTCCCAGACAGTAACCCAGCATAGAACTAGGAAAATGAACAGCAGACCCCAATCTTATCTAAAGGAATTTTGGCAACAGCTCCCTGCTAGATGAGGAAGAGCTGATCTTCCTGAAACAATGGACTCTAGATAGGCTGACTAGACTCAGTGGATGGACTTGCACTGGGGAATGGCTGGAGGTACTGACAACACAGTGGGCAGTAACAGGGATGACAGAGTACATGGGCTCCAGCGGCAGGGTGGGGGGCATGGGAGGGTTCCACTTGGGATGTGGGTATATAGACGAATAAGATTGTTTGAGATGTTCTGTATGAAATACCCCCCCCCACACACATACCCCCCCAAAAAATTTTTTTTATGCATAGCTAAAGGCTACATAACAAGCAACAATGCCAGATAGGAGATACCTTCTTTTGAGTTCTTGGCCAGGGTGGCCAAAGGTCTCCCAGTTCTATGCTGTGTTATTGTCTGCAAACTCATGCAGACAATAACACAGCATAGAACTGGGAAAATGAACAACACACACCAATATTATCCAAAGAATTGTTGGCAACCGATTGACACTAGAAGAAGAAGAAGAGCTGATCTTCCTAAATCAAGGGATTCTAAATAGGCTGACTAGACTCAGCAGATAGACTTGCACTGGGGAACTGCTGGGGACTGACAACACAGTGGGCAGTAACAGGGATGACAGAGTACATGGGCTCCAGCGGCAGGGTGGGGGGCATGGGAGGGTTCCACTTGGGATGTGGGTATATAGACGAATAAGATTGTTTGAGATGTTCTGTATGAAATACCCCCCCCCACACACATACCCCCCCAAAAAAAATCAAGAAATAAAAAAATGAGTTATATTTGAGGAAGAAGGATTAAAAAAAACACTTCTGCTAAGTCATGGCACAGTTTCTTTAGGAAGAGCTCACAATGAACTTCAAAGTGGCTGTCAGCCTAAAAGTTAACATCCACTTAGTTTTAATTTATTAAAATTATTTCAAAGATTTATTTCTTTTTATCTTATGTATATCAATGTTTTTCCTGAATGTGTATGCATGTGTACTAGTGTGTGAGTTGCCATGTGGGTGTTGGGAAACCAAACCTGGATCCTCTGCAAGAACAGGCAGGGCTCTTAATTGCTGAGCCTTCTCTCTATCCAGCCTCTGAAATTATTTTAAATATTTGTTTGATTTTTAAGTGACATATTGTTGCGCATTCACTTTTTACAAAAATGACATTAGGAGCCAAGTCTGTCTGAGGGAGTCAGGTCTGCCCTCAGCTCTACACAACAACTTCCTGTTTTCTGCATCTTGGAATACACTAAAAGTTTTTTTTTTTTTAATTAGTCAGATCACTTAGTCCTCTCTCCAAGAGTGACCTCACTGATAAAAGATTACATGAAATAATGCATGTGAGTTGCTTTGTACAATGTCCAGCAGGGGCTGTTTTTAAATTGCTATCCAACTCTTATCACAGTTCCTTCTCATGATCTGCTACAGATGTAAATTCCCTATTCTGTCAGTTACACTGAGTGAAATTAATGACCAAGAAATATTTTTTAGCTAAATAGCTTAAATAAGGTGAGGTATGATGTACTTAGCTATAATTCCTCAAACAGTAGTATTGAGACTTTGAGGCCAGCCTAGACTACATAACTGACACATATACACGATCCTCAAAATAAAATGAATGATGGAAAATTTGGCTAGAGAAAGAGTGAAGAAATATTCCTTCCTCAGAAAACTAGTCCATGCAAACTTTAGGAGTCAAAGTGTGTAATATTTTCTTTATATAAATTTCTGGGGCACAGGAACTGTCCTAGACTCACTGATGGATTAAGATGAGTGATGGGGGGCTGGAGAGATGACTCAGTGATTAAGAACACTTGCCATTCTTTCAGAGGACCTAGGTTTGATTTCCAGTGCCCACAAGGGAGCTAACCAATGTCCGTAACTCCAGTTCCACGGGATTTGTCACCCTCTGCTGGCCTCTGCTGGCATTGCACACACATGGCACACTTAACATACATGTAAGCAAAACACCTATACACATATAAAATAAAAATAACTAAAATATTGTTTTAAAGAGACACATGACTGAATCATGGCTGGCACTCCATGGAGGCAATACTGTCATCATAGTTGTAGGAAAGAAAATTGGGAATTCAAGACTAACTGTGGAAAATCTATGTATGGAACAAAATGCATACCAATACTGCCGTTTTTATGGAAAAACCCCTAAAAGTGAAAGCACGGCAAGATGCTTGAAAAGGGAAAAATATACACTTTTATTGTTTCCCAACTAATAGTCATTATCATCTTGAGTGAAAAGAGCCCACTGTCTAACACACAGGAAATTTTGGTATTTATTAAACACATATTGTAAGATATTTAATGACGTTTTTGTTTAGGACCTAGGACCAAATGAAGCATAATGCTATCTTGGACTTTCATAGAAACTTACCAATGAGTGGGTATGGAGCTGCTTCTTTTCCAGAATTAACCCACAGCTGGTAATCTCTCTCAGAGCCCTTGGAGAAGAAGGAAAAATCAAAATAAGAAAGCTTTCATGTTAGGTACCTGAATGAGGATATAGTTTGGGGTCTTTTTAGACTACACAAGTTTGTGGGGTGATTATGGTTTGGGGGATGACAATGCTTATTTGTACAACCCATCTCCCATTCCACATGTGGCTCTAGCTCACCCTGCCCCTGTGCTGGCTAAGGACCCAGGAATTGCAATGTAATCAGAACTTCAATACCACCAACATCCTACAAAATGTGACATCATAGGTAGCCCCTCTATCAAAGGAAGAATATACTTCCTGGTCCGGAAATACTATTTCTACGGCTGGAGAGATGGTTAAGAGCACTGGCTGCTCTTACAGAGGACCCAGGTTCTAGTCCCAGCACGCACACAGTGGCTAACAGCCATCCGTTACTCTAGTTCCAGGGGATCCATGCCTCCTTCTGACTGCAGAGAACCTAGGTTCTGTTCCCAGCTCCCACATAGTGGCTAACAATCATCCGTAACTCCAGTTCCAGGGAAACCATGACACCCTCTTCTGACCTCCATGGGCATTGTATGACATGGGTGCACTTACATACATGCAGGCAATACACTCATATACATTAAAAAATATTTAAAAATTTTAAAAATGTTATTTTTGACTTTTGAGGGCCTTTGAACTTCTTAGAGAACACCAAACTTAACCTCCGACATGGCCCTGCAAAATCAACCTTCTGTTCCAGAAAGCCACAAACACTGCCGTGTCCATTATTAAAATGTAAAGGCTCAAGGGCCTTTAGATCATTAGTCCAGTTGCCTCTGAGAAGGGGAAGAAAGACCAAGAGGCTTTGTGACCATAGATAACTAGTTGGCACAGGCTGCACAGACTTCGGTTGCGGCAAATTCAGTCCTGAGGACAGAAAGGGTAAGAATTCTGTGTAGAGTGTATGCACAGTCGTGGGAAACAACAACATTGTTCACTGGCAGAACTACAACTAAGCAATACTATAAATCCCACGTGAAAGAATATTTAGAAAACTACACAGCTTTTGCTGAATCCTCCTGGGGGGATCCAACATATATAAGAAAATGAATCATGAATTAGCTAATTTCCTTTCCTAACCTAAAGCTATTCACTCTCTTCCACGGTATGCTAGAATCAATGCTGAAATACTTGCTTTACCCACTGCATACACAATTTAATTATATTTTAAGCATATTATTAACTTTGACTAATACATTAGATTTCTTATCCCAAAGTTTGGTTGTCTTGAGTTATTGAGGGCTTAGTATAGCATTGTATAACAGCAAATCTAAACATGATCACAGTAATACTACATGTATTAAATGTGTCATGTCATATCATAGTGTTCCGTTAATTACATTTATTTTATTTGGTGGTGTGTGCACACATGGGTGCACACAGGTATGTGTGTACATGGTATGATGCATGGGTGGAAGTCAGAGAACAACTTTCAGGAATTGGTTCTCTCCTACTACGTGGGTCCTGGATATCAAACTCAGGTTGTCAGGTTTGGTGGCAGGTGACTTTTCCTGCTGAGTCATTTTGATGGCCCATAGCATAGTGTTAAAAAGAAATCTCAATCAAGAGATGCTGAGGTCTTTCTTAGTTTTCATTCTTCTGAAAGTCCCCCAGTTCTAAAAGCATCCTCCATGGGGTACTAGTAGGGAGGCAAAGGGAGGCCCTTCCAATTTTCTTTCCTGACCTCATTCTCAAGTAGTCAATCTTCTCCATTGTTAAAATTTGAGAAAATTGCCCCTGCCTCAGAAAACAAAGGGGCACAGTTAAAAAGAAAACAGACAGCAAAAAGACAGACTGACTGAGGCTCCTCAAATCCATGCCAGGATTCAAAGTTGGCTTTTTATTTTCTAATTCTTAAGAACTGGCTGTCATCCTCGGGACTTGTGACCAGTCAATATACTTGTAGATCAGTACTCTTTAGGGCAAACCAATGATGGAGCAAATCCTTCAGAACTCACTATCATGCTAAGGCTGAGTCTTGGAATAATATCAGGATAACTTGATCAGGAGGTGAGGAACAGATAAACACAGATGAGAAGGAAGGAGTGAAGGAGGTTAAAACTTTCTTATTAAGAATCTTTCACCAATTCTTTGTGTATGTATGTACATAGGATCTGAAATAACAATCCATAATATCTCTAAAGTTATAGTCTAATCATTCTGCTTTTCCAGCCACACAGGCTTTAAAACAGAAGAGTAACACCTGTATATCATGCTAATATGAAGGCTTTGTTATTCTTGTTTTCTACATGTTGGGGAGAGAAAGGTAATGGTCATATCGAATAATTAGTTGTCTTACGATGAAAAAGATAATAATTACATCTAAATTACTAAATAGTACTTTGACTCTAAAATATCAAAGTTTATAGTAAAGAGTACCTAGGAGGTGAAGCAAGAGGATCTCAAGTTCAAGACCGGCCTGAGTTACATTGTAGGACGTGTTTTATAAAGAAAAAAAAAAAAAAATCCAGCAGAGTAACTTACAGTTATCCCTAGCATTTGCAATGACATGTTGATAACTTCACTTGCTGTGTCTGAATTCATTACTGTTATAGTTTTAAACTGTGGAAAAAGAAATAAAAATATGGACATAAATAATTTAAAACAGTAAACAAATCATTGTCAAATGATTAGCCAAAGGTAAATCTTGATTTCAATTGGGGAGAGAGTAAAGCGAAAGACTGAGTAGAACACAAACCCTCGGTAACAGTTCTTTTCCTTCTCAGATATAGTACACCCTTTAATGAGACATTTATTTCTCTTAAAGGATGTGGCTCACAGAATGAAAGGCCTTCAGAAAGTTCTGATAGTGAGAGGGCACAGACCCCACTCACTCGCACACACACCGTCCCGTTTCTACAACAGAAGGGGAATAAGGGCAAGGTTCAAGCTGGGTATCTTTCTGTTTTTGTTTTTGTTTTTCTTTTCTGGGTACTGTTTTCATAGTGTGGGGTTTCACTTCTTTGCGTGGTGTAAAATCAGGTAAGGAGGAACCAGAGTGAGAACTGGTTGCAAACAGCATTTGAAATTGGCAATGATGAAGGACTTCCTTTGTGTTCAGCAATGAAGCAGCTTAACTTTTCAGTGCTGAAATCCTGAAAGGGCTTAAGATTCATGAGTCTAGGAAAGGGTGAAAATTTCAGAAGATTTTGTTAATAGAATAGAGCGTCTATAACTAGTTCTATGCTACACTACATTGAGAGTTACTACTTAAAGATAAAGATAATCCACAACAGAAAGGTCTGACAAGGTTTTGAGCAATTTGGAGAGTACACTGAATTCCAGAAGACAGTACATAAAGTGTTATGCTATCAAGACATTTTTTTGATATGCCCGTAGGTGCATATGATTATGAGAAAAAAATCAGCAATTAATGCTACGTCCCTGGACAGTTGGGGCTAACCTGGCACAACGAAGTTGCACAAACAGAAACAAAGGGACATAAAAGCAAAAGGAGAAACAAAAGCTAACCGAGATCCACTGAAGACGTTTCACATGTCTATCTTTTACAGTATTTCTTCCCCATAAATCAAGTACTTGACAAGAAAAATTGTTAAATTCATTTTTAAAGAGCATTTTAAATGTACTGATCTAAAAAAAGCTTTTTGTATATCCCAGGAATGTTACCAAAATGTCTGAGAGAGCAACAGGGAGGACTGGGGCTTCCCAACTCCAGATCTGTCTTCTACCAATCAGGCTTAAACTAAGCTAGGCTTTTAGAGAAGCCTTTTGCTTCCTCCCCAATTTTGAAAGCCCATCCACTCAATTTAAGAAACTCTGCCAAAAAGCCTTTTGTATAGTAATGTGTCTGTCTTCCCAGGTTCCTAGTTTCTAAGTTTTTTAAAAATAAAAGGGACATACATTCAAAACTCTAATTACAGAACTATATTTTTCCTGCATTATCTTTCTGGGAGACAAATGAGTTTCAACAGATAGAGCTCTTTGACTAGTAAACAAATATAAAACAGACAAAACTGAAAACGTGGCAAGTCTGTTCTAGTTCAGCAGAATCCACTAGTAGGTTGTGTACAACGTAAAGCCACGGATTAAAACAAATACCTTTCATAATTATTCCTAGTTGAAGACTCACTCCCGGAGCCTGGCTTCGGTGGCCCTGCCACCGAAGTTGCTTTCCGGAACAAAAGCCAGTGTACTACTTTATCCTTGGTTTACCATGGTTTTACTGATATAAACAGAGCATCCCACTGACTACATCTCTCCCCTTCAAAATGAGTAGGACATCGTTTTTTTGTTTTTTTTTCTCAATCACATATTTTCTGTACATAAAAAGTGATTAAAAATTGCAATTTTCCATGAAAATCCTTAATGTAACCAACTGAATCAAAGCAAGCAGAAACACATTAGGTTTTTTCTTTTTTCTTCTTATTTGCTAAGATTTCTATAGTTTCTTACCCTAAAATTTAAGTATTTCCTTCAAGCAGTGTGGTCTGTCACTCAGAAATTGGTCTGAATGTTTATATAACATTCTCTTTTTACTAAAACATAATTCTCCTATACTACATACGTTTACATGCACACAATTATTTTAGAGTGATTTAGAGTTGCTGTGCAGTATTACAGTCTACGGCATCATAAATCTGTAAGCCTCCATCTTGTCTATGATTGATAATGTTTTGGCTCTTATCCCACAATTTCAGTCAACAAAGCACACATAATGGGGGTTAAAGACAATATTTATTGGACATTATAATAAGTACTGTAAGGTAGGAACATGCTGAACCCTTAATAAAGTCATCTCTTTTAGATCATTCATCCTTTAATCTCAGGGATTTAATCCATAAGAACTCAAAGAATGAAGAAATATTCAAAACCACTTGACTTTCAAAATCACTTGACTAAGAAGTGGCAAGATGGGAAAAGTACTTGATACTAATAGGAAATACCTCTTTGTGGCTTTACTGCAAGCTTCTGCAGCTGTTATTGAAAAGATCCAGAGAAATATTCATGTCACTGAGAAGAGCTTTCTGACAAGCAATATTCCTTCCAAGGGTGAATTTAAATCCTGTGGTTAAGATGAATTCCCTCTGCTTCACTCTTTCCTGGGCTTGTTTTTCATACACACAAAGATAAACACAAATGCATCTCACCCTGTGACACTTATAAATGCCTGCCTTCTGTAGCGCACACAGTCTATCTGTCGGCCTGACTATCTCTTCTTATTCATGATGTTTTCTATCTTATGCAGGGATCTGGCTTAGAAACACTTACATAGGCACAATTCCCAATGTCCTTGGCGAAGATTTTGAGGGGAATGCTCTTCGGGAAGTCCTTCTCTTTTTCTAGAGTGATGTATCTAATCAATGCAAATACAACCCAAAACAACACTGAGTCAGATGGAATTCACTAACAGCTTATTTAAAAAAAAATCAACCTGTTTTGATAATATTTTCAATGTACTTATATGCTGTTTTTTTTTTTTAAGACACATGAAAGACTCAGCAAAATCAGATTATATTATGGGTTGAAAGTGATTTTTTTGTTTCAGGACATTAGGCATAGGCACACAAAAGAATGGGACATCTGTGTCAAGTGAGGTTGGAGAGGCAGAGCCAGGTTAAGATACCTCTGAGTGATGTGCTAGTCTTAATGCCTTCCTGTGTCCTCTGAACTGCAACTTGTTGATGAAGACCTGATCATACAACACTTGACTAAGCCAACCCAAAGCAATGGACTTTCCCTTCTCATTTAGCTCTCCAGTAGAGTGTGAATCATGATTACCCCATTGCATGTGGAGTGGGAGAGGGAAGGAAGGAGGGAAGAACTGGGTCTAACTGAAGGACTATTTTACTCTGTATACTCAATGGTGGGAATGAGAACTGAAGAAAAGCCTTGCAATTATGGAAGTGTCAAACGCACTCTGAAGAAGTTATTAGCTCCAGTTGGTATCTTGGAGACTTCAGAGAGAGAGATGGAAGAAAGGTACTGACTGATTTCTCTCTAATGTGATCCAACCAGACCTGAATGTTCTCTTTCCTAGAAAGAAGAAATACTTGTAACAAGAGAACATTATTTACAATTAAGTACTAGTTGGTATATAATCTAAACAACAGCTTATTTGAGGACAAATGGACAATTTCTATTAAAGAGGAGGGGAATACTTTGGGGGCACATCTCCACAGTAAAATGCTTTGTTTAACCACAGGTTAATAACAGTAAGATTAAAAATATGTGTACTGAAAAAATACCTCTGAAGGAGAGAGAGCCATTTGTCCTTTTGTTCTGGAGAACTGCAAAGAAAATGGAAGAGAAATAAAACCATGTACAATACTTATGCCTACATTTTAAAGCTTGCCAATCCAGATGACTATATCAACAGCCTGCTGTTCTTAACTTAGCTATACATTTGAGCTGTGAGCTTGACACTGTGCTCTGAAGATGCTGCAGGCATTTTTAGCCTGGGAAAGATGACATAGTCTAGGATAGTTTAATGAAGTCTGCTTACATAGAGTCAAGAAAGATGCATTTTAATACTTTACTGCTCTTTCACAAATGATATCATACCAGAGCGAGGCAGCTTGTTCAGTGGAGAAAATATGTGAAGATCAACTATTTAGTTTTAAAACTGCACGCAGGCTGAATAATCATGGGCAAGCCACTTCACCAAAGCCTCAGTTTTCGTACTTGCAAAACTGGGTTACTTAATCTCTCCTAGAGTTTTTACAACTTGAACAGTCATTCATACAAACAGAAAGTACGCTTAATATTGAGATCAAAGAGAAATTTGGCAAACGGGTAGAAATGTCTTGGCCTAGAAACCAGTCTATTTTCAAGAAAAGAAACATTTTTTTCTATCATATATACACAGGACAAAATTAAAGTTTAGTAAGTTAGCTCATAAAACATATTTTTAATTAGTAAGACCTGATTCATTTGAATTTACGTACAAATTAATGCCATTATATTTCTCCTGTCACTGCTCATTTTATTTTCAAAGATAAAAATCATCTTGTTTATTCTTCCAGTCTTATCAGTCACAAACTTTTCAAGTCATATTTCTAATTTCTATAGAGAAGTTCAAAACATTTTCTTGTACTAGAAACATATTTAATACATATTTGTAATCTGTTTTAAACTTTGTTGCTTAACTAGTTCTCTGTAAACAATATTCTAGGGTTGGCAATCAAATGTATAACACATAGTTTTCTTTTTCCATAGACCATATAGTAATTCTTTGCTATCTTTCTTATATTCTGATTTTCCTTTTGGAAGAAAGAACCTCAATTGAGAAATTACTTAATAGCGGATGTCCATGTCTTCAGGGCCTTTGATTTTCTTATTTTTTTGGTATTTTTTATTGAATTTTTGTGCATTTCATGTAATAGAACTTAAATTTAAACCTCTCCCCTATTTGTACTCCCATACCCCCCACCAGATCTCATGTGTTCTGTCATATATGACTTTTAAAACCCTTTTTCTAGGTTCAGGTATATAAAAACGTTGATGTACCGAAAAAAGTGTTGAAAGTAGATGTTTGCTTTTGATTCATTAACTTTTTTCTAAGCAGGTAAAGAAAACTACTCCTTTAAAACAGTATTTCTTTAAACTTTTAACTGACATGACACAGAAAACTTTTATAAACCTTAAATGTACAGTTTAAGGATTCTTTACAAATTGTAGGTTGTGAAACAATCACCTTGGAAGGTCTTCTACCCTCCATTCTTGGCACTCATTCCCTATCCTGCTTTCCAACAGCATGGGAGGGTTTGCTCGTTTGGTAGTTTATATAGATGCATACTACATAAATGTATAGTATGTACTGCTTGCATCTGTTTTTCATTCTAACAGCTGTGGCTGACTCAGACTGCACACTGCTTCAGTCCCCAAAGATGGTGTGGGTTTGTAAACTTGGGCCGCTTGGCACCTTGATAAGGCTGCAGCCTACCCTTCAGCCCAAAGCCTTAAAAACAGAAATTCTGAGTGCTGGTCTTTTTCCACGTGCTACCTCTACTGCAAAATCTCCCAACTTTTGTCCACTCCCCAGAATTTTCAGGTAGTTACGGTTGTTGGTACACTGTTCAGATTTTAAAGTTGTTATCTATAGGGCAATCTGTCTGTTTATACCAGAGGCAGAAGTCAATGATTTACTTTTTAGAAAGATACTTAATTTGCCAGGCAAGGTGGCACACGCCTTTAATCCCAGCACTGAGGAGGCAGAGGCAGGGGGATCTCTGAGTTCAAAGCCAGCCTGATCTACATAGTGAGTTCCAGGACAGCTAGGGCTACAGGGAGACCCTGTCAAAAAAAAAAAAAAAAAAAAAAAAAAAAAAAAAAAGACAATTTGGAAAAAGTTGGTTTCCAGAAAAGTTATATAGAAAACAGTACATTCCTGTCTACTGTCCAGCCAGTTCCACCTTGCTCTTCTGTTACCTTACATTGTCTTGGCCTATTTGTCAAAACTGAGAAACACTGGTACTTATGACTAATCAAATATTGACCTTCAGATTTTACCAGTTCTATAGATACCTAGAACATCTAGGAACCAATCCAGGACAGCACATTTTATTTAGGGGATATATGTCTGTACATGTTTCTCAGTCTTTCCTACTTCTGTGTTTCACTCTGGCAGTTTTGAGTAGCAGCGGTTAGGTAATCTATAGAATTTTCTTCAATTTGTGTTTTCCAGATGCTTATGTCATGATCAAATTAGGGTTATATGGTTTTTTGTGGAAGGGGAATGAATACTACAGAAATAAGTTGTTCTTCTCCTCAATTGTATTACGAGGTATATGGCATCCAGATGATATTACTGGTGATGTTAACCTGGATCGCATTCTTAAAAAACCATGCTGTTTGCAAGCAAAACGCTCTGACATTTTCAAACCCTCTAAAAAGGAGTAGAAATTCTTTGATTAAAATATCAGGTAGTCACCTCTCACCTGAAATTGCTTCCTTTTTACCATGCAGCTTAAACACTGAAAGTAATATTATCTTTAGAAATCTGTCATGGAAATGAAACAAAGAGAAAAACACAAAAATGTGCTTCTTCCAAACACGTCCTTAAAATCTTGTAGCAGGTCAACACTGCACAACAGCAGTCAATGGCATGCCTGCCCCTTATTTAAAGAGCAGGTCTGGCAAGTTTTAGCAGTCTGGATTTAGGATGATGCCCGAGTAGTTTGGTAATACAATAGGAAGAGGAACAGAAGGAAAAGTCTCCCGTGCATGTGAGGAACAATAACTCCTTAGATGTAAAACAAACACTGGAGTTGAATACAGCTGCCCAGTCACAGGTGTGACTCTGAACCATAAAGTGTCAAAAAAAAATCATGCTCAGACTGAAAGCCAATTAGTCTGTATCCACGCGTTCTCCAACCACATACAGACTAGGAGCAAGGCTTGGAAGATTAATTTTCACCTTATCATCTAAATACACTTTTGATTACCATGTAATCAGAATATACAACTCAGGAAGCTCGGTATTTTATGATGTTAATTTTAATTGTATCATTAAAAGGTATTTCTTTAGAAAATCTAGTAATAAATAAGTTATTCAAAAGTCAATCAAATAGACCAGTTATTCAAGCTTAATTGGGCTGGTTTATAAATAATGATTAGTGAAAGTTATTTTAGTTGTTTGAAAAGACCAATAAGACTTGAAGCTTCAGTATTTAAAACAAATACCTAGACATTAAGTGGGGAGGGTTCCTGGATTGATCACTTGATTGTAATTTCATAACAGCACCAATGCCCTTACTTTTCAGTTGCATCATTAGAATTCTTCAAATATTTATTTATTTTTATTTTATGTGTAGGAGTATTTTCCTTACATGTGTGTATGCAATGCCTGCAGAGGCCAGAAGAGGGCACTGGATGCCCTGGAACTGGAGATACAGATAGTTGTTAGCCACCATGTGGGTGCTGGGAATCAAACCCAGGTCATCTGCAAGAGCAGCTAGTGCTTTTAACTGTTGAGCCATCATTTTAGCCCCAGTAGAACTCTTTAAAAACCACTAGCTAAACCAAGGTAAATTCTTCCACCAGTTCCCAATATTTATCACTAATTTTCACATATTTTAATCAAAAGGTCTTCAGCTGGAGAGTTGGCCATGCGTGTACTCTTATTCTGTGTTTGTAGCAGACGATGAATCACTTAATACACAACCAGAACAAAATATTTTCCTTAAAAATTAGGCAGAAAAAGTTGTTAAAACGGTTTCTCTTCATCTTAGACGAGGCTATAGCAGCTAGCCCAGGAAAGCACAGGTGAAGCTGCGGTTCTTACCTGAAAGTGGCCACAAAGTTCACCGTGGGCCAGCCCAAGACAAAGGATTTCAGGGCGTTGGTGTTTCCTTCTCCTACTTCATCCACACAGCTCGCTGTCCACATATCAGTTAGTTTTATTTTGTTTTTTATCTTAAAGTTGTTGTTATATCTAGAGATAAAAAACAAACAGGATCTCCTGTTATTTTGTTTCCTAAGTTTTACAGACAGCTCTGTTCTTGTTGTAAGAGGGCCGTTTCTACTAATCATGGGCAAAGAATGTCCTATTGTTCCTATATTCCAGCCACGGCACAGTAGATTATAACATGGTTGGGTACCTAGGCCTTTGAAACATTTGGGGAAACCGTTTTCATGCCTGCATTAACAGCAACAAATGTCTGTAAATAATTTGTTTTTCTATATATTGAGTACTGAATTTGAAATAAAAGCCTAATTTAAACATTTCTGTTATAAACATTAATATTTTTAAAACATTCATTCTTTTTCTATGTGCCTCCGTGTCTCTGCACCGTGTGTGTCTGGTGCCTGTGAAGGCCAGAAGAGGGCCTTTCATCCCTTGGAACTCTAGTTACAAGCAGTTTGAGCTCCATGTGGGTGCTACGAGCCAAACCGGGTTCTCTGGAAGAACAGCAAGTATTCTAACCACTGGGCCTCTCTCTAGCTTCTAGCTTATTGCTTAAAATTTAAAATTATTGCCAGGTATGGTGGCACACTCCTTTAATCCCAACACTTGGGAGGCAGAAGCAGGCGGATCTTTGTGAGTTCGACGCCAGCCTGATCTACATAGTGAGTTCCAGGACAGCTGGGGCTACAGAGAGACCCTGTCTCAAAAAGACAAAAAATTCAAAATCATTTTAGTGAATGAATATAAAAACATGATTTATGGAGCTGGAGAGATGGCTCACAGCTGGCTGCAACTTCAGTTATAGGTGATCTTATGCCCTTCTTCTGGCCTCCACAGGAACTGCATGCATGTGGTACACAAATGTAGATGCAAAACACTCATGTACATAAAAATAAATCTTTAAAATAAAACGTGACTTATAAAATGTTGCACATCGCCCTCTTATGAAGTACAGAGGAGCCTAGAACTAGAGGACGAAATAATACATTTTTCAACTGAGTGGTTGCAAGGCTTGTTGTCCTTTCAAAGTACAGGTTATCTTAAATTTCCTTTCTTAAAGCTTTTTCCAACCATTATATTCTTGTAAAAACTGGAAAGTTGTAATCTAAAAACAGAACCAAACTAGAAAAAAGAATAGGATTAACACAATTAGCACCCAGCATTGGGGACCTAGAAAGTAACCTATTTAAAGTCAGCAGTAAAATTGCTTTCTGGAAATTTCTCCCTCATCTCCCTTAGACACTTGACATGAACATACCATATATTTTGACCTACTTTGTATGTTTAACATTCAAGATTGGAAAAATTGAGAAATATAAAGAGAATGCCCAAGGAAATGATATTTCTTAGTATGCAGAACAATTTATGTAGATAAAAGCTACAAAGGAATCAAAGATATCTCTTATGGAAAGTAGCCTCAAACACCTCTAATTCATAGAATATTTAAAGTTAAAACTCAAGTGAGATTTATAAAATGAAAAAGGACTTTGATAGCAGATGAACATCTCTCAGAGGAGGGGATGCTGTCAGCTGACCTGTCCTGAACTTTGAAGGAACTATATCTAAAAGGTCATGTAAAGTCAAAGCCTCATCTCTTCCTCCCACAGGATGTAACAGAAAAATGCCTGTGGCACGGTGGGTTCTTTCTGTACTTTGCTTCAGCATTTGTTATGTTATTGATATGAATCTTGAAAGTTTTTATGAAACATCCATCACAGACAAAAATCAGTTTCTTGAGGTTTTGCCCTATTATTTATTTATTTATTATTTATTATCTATTTATTTATTATTTATTTGTTACTAGGTATTGACACTAGGGTCTTACACATGCTAGGCTAGAGCCACACATCTCCAATCCTCTTTTAATTTTGAGAGAGGCCCCACTATGTTTCCCAGGTTGGCCTTGAACTTGTGATCCTCCTGTCCCAGGCTCTGCAGTAGCTGGTATTATAAGCCTGAGCCACCACATCCAGCTAAAATATTATCTCTTGATTACAATTGTTTAGGTAATGTTATCAAACTAACCCTACAAATCTTTTGGAATAAGAGGTACTATTTTGTATTTGTTTTTATGAACTTTGTGTTTTCTAATTCAGGTCTCCCTATATTACAATCTTTAGACATTCTGTAGGAATTTCTATATCTGTTGATCTAGAAAAAAGTCATGCTAATAATTTTCCCTAGTTCAAGAACGTGTCAAGATTATATATCTCTTGCCTGAAAGAAAAAAATTCTCTGAAAGTATGACTTCCATTCTCCTGTATTAAAATAATGGCTAAATATTTATAGAGAATTTATCACATGCGAGAGTTCTAAATGCTTTGTTTCCCTCTTTTTAATTGAATTTTTGAACTTCATTATTCTATCTGTACCCCCTTACAATCTCCCCCCATAATTTCATGAACTCTATTATATATATTATATATGATATCCATCTATCCATATAAAGGGCTATAGAGTCAAGTTTGTGTCCTTAAGTACCCTTCAGTGTGGGTCCATCCACTGGAGCTGGGGTTAACCAACTAAAAAGCACACCCTTAAAAAAGACTGCCTCTCTTCTTCCCAGCAACAATTCATTGGCTACCACTACTTCAGGGTCTCCCTGTAGCACCAGCTGGCCTGGAACTCACTATGTAGACCATGCTGGCCTTGATCTCACAGAGATCTGCCTGCCTCTGCCTCCCAAATGCTGGGATTAAAGGTCTGCTCTACCACACCTGGTGTTGTTCCAAATACATTAATATTTATTTATTTCATTTAATCCTCAATCATTGAAAAACTGTCATTTACTTTTACTTATATGCATGTGTGTGCCTGCTTTTCTGTGACTACATGCATACAAGTGCCTGCAGAGGCCAGAAGAGGATTGTCAGAGTCCTTGGAACTGAAGTACAGGCAGTTATTAGGTAACCAATGTGGGCACTGGGAGCCAGCTCTGGGCTCTACAGAAGCAGTAAGTGCCACCATGCCTGGCTCCCAGGGAAATTAACAAAATTATCTGTATGAGTGCACAACCTGCATGTATGTAAGTATACTTGTGTCATGTAGTACTTGCGGAGGTTAGAATAGGGTGTTTGATCCCCTGGAACTGGAGTTACTGATGTTTGTTAGTTAGCTGTTTGTTAGTTGAAGCAGGTTATTCATTACAAAGGAAAGACTAACTTAATGTCAGAAAAGCCACATGTTTGAGGACTCCTCTATAACATTTAGAAGAAAATAGAAGACATATTGGTTTAGAGAATGGATTTTGGAATAAGATAGACTTTGGTTCATATATTGGCTCAACTAATTATTAACTTTGTAATGTTAGGAACATCACTTAACTTCTTTCAGTATCGATTTATTTTGTAAAGTGAGGAAAATCATATTCAACTCAGAAGAGTTATATAAGCTAAACTCTTCAGAATAATAAATAAAATACAGTTAGGTTCTAACAAGTTCTCCATTTTTCTTGTCATTAGTATACTACTCAAATTAAATCCAGTTTTGACAAATTATTACTTAGCCTTGCCCATGCTTTACTTTTTATGACATGGCATAACAGGTTGTGAGTATAGATTTTAAAATGTGTTTATTATTATCTAGTGACTAAAAGTCACTTTGTTGAGAATGGATTTGTTAAAATAGTCTGATACTCCATGATGTTTCATAAATAACAAGAAAGAGAAATGGAACATGGGGCAGCCAGTACCTTGTAAAGTTGAGTGCTCACTGAATTGGCAGTTAGTGTTAAATAGGAAATTAATTCTTTTAGGAACCTCTGAAGTATATTCCAAATATGTCAGTAATGTTGACCTGAAATGCTGTTTCCCCCTATCACTTTGTACGGGGCCACTACCACAACCTCTTGCCTATTCTCCTTGCTTCTACCTTTACCATTCCTCCAACCCATGATCTAAAATAAGAAAATTTTAAAAATGAGTCCCATTAAGACCCTCTGCATTTGAACAGCCTAGGTAACATAGCTTTGATGCCAGGCTTCTCAGATATCCCCCAGTGATTTCTGTCTTCTAATTACCTCTTGTGAAGTTCCCTTCCATGCAATGTCCAGGTTGCTCTGTGTGGCCAGTAACATAGGTCAGAGATGGTGTTACTTTTAGGTTTTTCTTTGTGAAGGGAGCAGGCTCCATGTTATGAGAACCACTTTGGAGAAGTTCAAGTGCAGAGGAACTATAGACAACGAGGAACCGAGGCTGTGAGAGTCCTCAGTCCTCATGAGTCAGCTGAGAAGTGAATTCTCCAGTCATGCCCTAAGAAGACTGCAACCTCATGAGGGCCTTGAGCCAGAAGTACCCACTTAAAGACTCCAGAGTCTTGATTCAAACTGCATAGGATATTTGCAGTTTTAAACTGTTATGTTTACAGGAATGTGTTATACATCTCACTATCTTAATGGTTAGTTGCTTTTTACCCTTTGATTCTTTACCCCTAACTACTAACTCAATGTACACCCTCATCTTTTACTTCACACTCGAGCACAAAGGTCTCCAATTTATAGCAATAATCACAATCTGCAGCTATTCATACACACATAAAATCGTAAGGTCTCACGTGATCTCCCCCAAGAATGTAAGTTGCAGAGGAGCAGGGACTACACCCATCGTGTTCTTCAATGCACCACCTCCATTTACTCAGGTTACGGCAAAAACAGGGATCTAAGTGAACACTTGAATCAACCGCCAGTTTTAAAAAAAAAAAAAAAAAAAACAACAAAATGAACATAAAACTTTTAGGATACCAGCTACAGCTACACGGGCCAGTCAGTCCCACAGTCAGCACTGAGTAGAGATATAGCATCTTGCGAGTGAAAACAGAGCTATCAAATGATCCTTGGGGAGTGCATACAATTTACTTACTTGATTTTGGCTGCAACAAACAGATCATTGAATAAGAAAAGATGACGCTCTTGCCTCTGTAGACCTCTTTTAAGCTCCACTGGACCATCAATGAGCAGAGTCCTACTGGAACAGACAAATGAGGACAGAAACGCACATGTGTCGATGCTGGCAGAAGGGCTGTCTCTGAAAAACACCACACACCACACATCAGTTAGTTGAATGGTCAACCACAAGACAAAGGTTTCTACAATTATGGCTGATAGTGGGTTGTTTTTTTTCAATGCAATCATACAGTGTCTTTATTGGTCTCCCTGCTGAATTTTTATATATGGTCTCTTAGCATTTCATTATGAATTTTTTTTTCATGCTGAAATTTTTTTTCATTGAAAAAATATTTTCTTTATTATTTTTTAAATTTTTTATTGAGGTTTCATACAACAGTTCTTAATCAAATTTAGATCACCATCTCTATCCATATCCCCCTGCCCCCACAAGACCGCATGTATTCTGCCACACATGTTAAGCCCTATCCAATCAAGCATTTATTTAATTTTTAATTGAATTTTTATGTATTTTATAACTGATTACACTAAGGAAGAGCTGATTTTCCTAAAACAAGAGACTCTAGATAGGCTGACTGGACCTCAGTGGATGGACTTGCTCTGGGGACTGTCTGGGGTCACTGACTTGACACATTATGAAAAATTTTAAACGTGAAGCAAAATTGAACAGTTTTACAATAAACACATATATAATTTAAACTGGACACTACCATTAAAAATTTACCATACTTGAATACAAACTTCTGGGCCCATATGGATCTCTGTCAAAACTATTCAACTCTGCCCTCATATTGAAAACTTTATCACAAATGCTGCGTAAATGAACAGGTGTGGCTATGTTCCAGTAATACTCCAGCAAAGCAAGCAGCCTGCCTGGTCCATATTTTTTGCTAACTCCTGGCTTAAACAATGCTTCTAAACCCTAGGAATGCTTTAAAATAATGACTGTTCTGAAATAATTAGGGAACTACCATTATTATTTGCTTGAGAATAACCTAAGACAACAGTTAATTTGGTCCATTTAAAAATGTCTTGTATTTTAAAGCAAAGGATTTTCATATGTAGTAACTCATTTTTTAACCTCTTAATAACCTCAGATAAGGAGATTTGGTGGTAGTGTTGGGAAAAATTCACAAAGAAACAAACATTTTTCTATGTGGCTATAGGAACATGTAAGATTATTTTAATGTGTATGAGTGTTTTCCCTGCATGTATGCAAGTGCACCACGTGTGCAATGTCCATGGAGGCTGGAAGAGGGCTTTAGATCCCCTTGGTTTTGGAGTTACTAATGGTTGTTAGCTGTTTGCTAAGAACCAAACCAGGATCCTCTGCAAGAGCAGCCAGTGCCATCTCTCCAGCTAACAGCCTTATATCCAGCCCCCAGCATGCACACATAGTATGGAAAAGGGAAGGAGTAAGTGCACACCCTTCTACTTAACCTCTTTTTTCAAAAAAAATATTTATTATTTTTATTTTATGTGTATGTATGTATTGCCTACACGTATGTAAGTGAACATGTGTCATGAAATGCCTGTGGAGGACAGACAAGGTCATCAGATCCCCTAGAACTGGAGTTTCAGAGAGCTGTTAGCGGCCATGTGGGTGCTGGGATTCAAACCCAGGACTTCTGCAAGAACATTCCATGTTCTTAGCTGCTAAGCCATCTCTCCAGCCCTCTACTTAACCTCTTAATATAGCCTGAATAGGATTTATGACTTATAATTAACATAGCTCTAAACTGGCCTAACAAGCACTATAAATAGGATCTAAAAATTAATCTGATGCTGCTCCTTATATATTAACATTCCCATTTTTAATGTTTGTGAAGCTATTTCTGAAAGGCAAAAATGGGTCTTAGTACTCTGATAATTTGCTGCTAAAATTGGAAAACTTCCCTGAAGTCTGGCTACAAGTATGTTCATTACTGAGGCGTAGTCTAAAAATGAGTCAACTTTTAGAAACAGTTTTAGAGATATGCTTGCTTCATATAAACCACAAAGCAGGGGCTCGGGAGATGGCTCAGTGAGTGAAGGGCTTGCATCACAAGGTCAAGGACCTGAGTTTGAATGTTCAGAACCCACGTGTAGCCAGGTGTGGTAATGCACAACTGTAATCTCAGTAATCCTGTGATGAGATAGAAAGCAGAGAAAGGAAAATTCCCAGAAGCTCGCAGTCCAGCTAGCCTGGTGTATGCAGTGCAGAGGCAAACAACAAAACGTTCCTGCCTCAAACAAGTTAGAAGGTGAGGACTAACACCTGAGGTTGACTTCTGACCTCCATACACGTGCTGTGGCACCTGTACACATGCCTCCCCCAACACACGCGAGTATCACAATAGAAAATGGACTAAAATTCAGAACACTTCTTGGAAATATCTACATTTTTAAGTAACAATCAGTCATTATGATAAGTACTAAATAAGATCCATATGACCTCAAATCTTGACACAATAACTGGTACATGGTTACGTGTCAATGATTACTGAACAGAATAACCCTCCCCAAATTTCATGTATTCCATGAAAACGTCCTTTTAAATCAGTCTTTGTGTGGCATCCCTTACTTGTCTCATAGTTATATCTACTTTCTATCTTCAAAATTCTCATTTGACATTTATTGAGCATACCATATAATAAGTTACTGGTAATAATGTTAAAGGTTGCTTTTCTAGGTACCTGCCATGTTCAGTCACAGAAGATAGATCTGGTCCCGATCCTCAAGAAATCAGCAACCTGATAAGACCAACCAGACAAGCAAGCAGTAATAAACTAGTGCGGCAGGGCAGCAACACATATGCAGGGTGCCGAGGCCCAGCAAACCTGTGAGCTCCCATCTGACAGTGGGTTGGTTAGGAGAGTTTCTTAGGGGACCCAAGTCTTAAAGGACAAATAGATCAATGAATAATGAAGGTCCTGCTGAGAAAAAGAATAGCATATGAATCAAGGCCATGTGTCTCAGTCGCTGTGGAAAGTTCAGGAGAGCTGGAGTTACAGGGGTTGAAGAAGATAAGGAAGGGGACAAATCATAGACATTTTCCTATCATGTAATAAGCTTACTTAGACTTGATTCCAAAACACTATAGGGTTTTGTGCAGGATGCTGTGTTTGTAATATATTGAAGAAAATCGAGTATGGCAACTTAGAGGAAGGGAAACCATTACCATGTTGTCACATTAATCTTAAGAAATGTTGCTCGCTCAAGCTGAGGAGAAAAAAATGGAAGAAAAACACTTAGAAATATTAAAAATACAGACTATTAAATTATAAATTGATTAGTTGTAGGGGATAAAACGAAGACAAAATTGACAAAAATAAGCCTTACTGCGCAGCCTTTATTTACTCAACTTTTCTTTTTTCCTTTCTTGTGCTACTGGGAACTGAACAGAGGGCCCTGTGCATGTTACACAAGTGCTTCACCACTTAATTACGTCCTTCAGCCATCTGTTTACTTTTTATTTTGAGGTAAAGTCTAAGCTGCCCAAGCTGGTCTTGAACTCACCCTGCTATCCAGGTAGGCCTTGAACTTGTGATTCCCCTGGTCCACAATCATGTTTTGAATTTTTATTTGTGCATTTATTTATTTTTACATGCATGAGTGTTTTGCTTGCATGTAAGTACATTCAGTGTCATGCAATGCCCACAAAGCCAGAAGAGGGTGTTGGATCCCATGGAACTGGAGTGACAGATGGTTGTTAGCCACTATGTAGGTGCTGGGAACCAAACCTGGGTCCTCTGCAAGAACAGCCCATGCTCTTAACCACTGAGCCATCTCTCTAGCCCCTTCAGGTGTGTTTTTAAACTTTGTTTGAGACTCTTTCTCACAAGATCCTGGGACTCACCATGATCTGGGGGCTCATGCATTAGGTTAGGCTGCCTGGCCAGCAAACTCTAGAGAACATGTCTTCACCTCCTCAGTGCTAAGAATACAAGCCACCATGCCTGGCTTTTTATGGGTGCTGGAGATCAAACTCAGTTCTTCATACTTTTGTGGCAAGCATTTTACTGGAAGCTGTCTCCTCATCCCTTACATTTTCATCATTTTAAAATGTACAATACAGTAGTATTTACAACAGTCATGATGTGCAAATCTTTACCACTATGTACTTGCTAAATATATTACCACTAAAGGAAAGCTTGTACCTCTTAAGCATTGACATCTTATCAACCCTGCCCCATCTGCAGGTTCTGGCAATCACCAGTATCTTTCTTTCTCCATGGATTTGACTAATTTGGATATTTTTACCATACAATGTATGTTCTTTGATGCCCAGTGTCTTTTGGCTAGCATACTAGTTTCATGGGTCTTCAATACAATGTAGCATCTCAGTGTTCCATTTCTTTTTAGTGCTATATAAAGTTACATTCTATGGATATACCAATTTTTAGAATCAATTCATTAGATGATAGATACCTAGGTTGCTAGAACCTTTTAGCTATTGTGTATAATGCTGCCATGAAAATTTATATACTTTCCTGTTCAAACATCTGTTTTCAATTTTAAGAATATATATGAGACTAGAATCACTGGATCATATGGTAGTTATATAATTTATTGAAGAACCACCAAACTTCACCACAGTAGCTGACCCAAGTTACATTCCTGCCAGCAATGCATGACAGTCCTGGTACCACTTTTGATTCCTTCTTTTTGTTTCTAGACACAATCACTTCTTTCTATATACAATCACTTTTAAGGCTATTCTGGAGTAAAATATAAAAATAAATTATATAAACTCTAGGTTCTTATAACCTTTCCTATAGTTTGTAATTAACTTCTTAACTGGACTCTACTTTCTTGCTAACTACCTTCTTCAATCTGCATTACACATTTCTGTCAAATTAATCTTAATGCACTGTACCAATGATTTTAGGATATAAAGTGCCAAAAAGCAAGCCCAGCTCATTAGTGTGCTAAATTCTACCATCTGTTTTATGCTACCTTAATTATGATGCACCAAGTTTGAACTCTTTAAATCGCCTTGAAAGTAGCATCCCCGTTGAGCTGTACAGAATAAATTAGACCAGAAATAATTTGGGACAAAATAATGTAACTATTGTAATGAGGCTTCAGAATCACTATCAACATCCACCTACGTTATTCTGCAATAAAAATATGTTTATGGGACATTCATAACCATTGTGAACATTTCAGCATTAAAACAAAAATTTAGAAATATAGTCTAAAGCAGTTATGTCTTACTGATGGTATAAAATATATGAAGGGGCTGTTTCTTCTCAATAGTCTCACTGTGATAAAAAATCACATTCGGATTATCAAAAAAACTGCACAACTGATTATATAATCAAGAATAAGTATAGATGGACAAATGGTTGGGTAAACAGACTGAGCAGAATCTTAGAAGCAAGAAGTCCACTTTTTAGAAATTCCTGAAATGCTGAAATTGCGTATACTATATATCACAATCATCAATCTATCACATATCAAGTACATCAGTAAATTACATGAATATTTAAAAATCAAAGAACAAGTAAAACACATATGGTGGTTTAAATGAGAAATGTCCACCATAGGCTCTTCTATTTGGACAGTTGGCCCCCAGTTGGTGGTGCTGTTTGGGGAGATCATGGAATCTTTAGGAAGTATAGCATTGCTGGAGGAAGTATGTCACTGAGGGTGGGCTCTGAGAAATCATAGCCTTGCCCCACTTCTACTGTGTTCTCACTGCTTCCTGTTTGCAGTTGAGGATGTGATCTCTCAGGTGCCTGTACCACCTGCTTACTGCCAAACTTCCCCTGCCATTATGGACTCTCCCTCTGGAACTGTAAGTCAAAATAAACCCTTTTGTTCCTTAAGAAGCTTTTGGTTATGGTTGTTTCATCACAGCAACAAAAGTAACTAATACAATGGAATATCAAGATGGAAGAAGAAGTGAAGGCAGATGGATATAGTTACATTAGCAGAGTGAGGTCCACAGAGAGATGAGTCCCAAAGACTCAAGTACATGACTACAGCTTTGACATAGAAGTCGCTCAGCATCCACTAGGAAGTCACTTGGCATAAGAAACTTCACAAGACATGAGTAAGGAAGAGGAAACTCTTATGAGTCATGTCTCCAAAGATGAAAAAAAAAAGATAAATTAAACACAATGATACAACCCACTTAACAAAGAAAAATCTGAATTTTAAATTTTAGAAATTCAAATGAGATGGAAACTCTTCAAAAATTATTCTAGTTCATTATGAAAGGAGGATTAGAAACAGACAAATCTCTACGGAGGATTATATGAAGTCTCAAACCAATTTTATCACAAATATACTGTGTTCATTATGAATTAAATTTAGTTAATTTGGGTCATCTGAATCAGAGAAGGCCAAACATATTCAAGCTATTCAAGAAATTTATGAATGTAGTGATTATAATATGGGGGTCACATGTTCAAAGATTTACTGATTCAACCCATATGCTAGGAACATACTAGTCATACTTCATTGAATGTAGTTCTATTTTTAATTTCTGGATCTCCCAAAGTTTAAAATGCTATGTAATAACTTATTTTTCTTTTGAGGCAAGTTTCCTGTGTTACTTTGCCTATGCTGACCTTGAACTCCTGGGCTCAAATGACCCTCTTGCCTCAGTCTCCCAAATTGTTAAGACCATAGCATGAATCTTTGTGTCCAGCTAAAAACTTCTAATTAGAAAATTAGAAAATACCATATATACAAATACAAGGTCTCTCTTTCAAGTTTAACATTCTTAATTTTTAAAATTTAATTTAAAAATTTGGAAAATTTCATACATATTGTATATATATATCATTTTCTCCTCCCTCTCCCCCTCAAGGACCCCCCTCCCCATGTTTTCCTCTCTCAAGTTCGTGACTTCCTTTAAAATTAGTTTTCCACACACCCATATTTAAATATTCACACCCATATACTCTAATGAGCCCATTTAGTGAGTCTTTTAATTTCATGTGTTTAGGGTGACCACTTGGGATTGGATAACCTATCAGGGGGTTCCTCCCTGGATACTGATTCTCCCTCTCTTAGCAGCCACTGACTGTCTGTAGCTTTTCATCTAGAGGGTGATGTGAAAATTCCCCCATTTACACTGGCATGTTGAGTGGTATTGGAGGTTTTGTTTAGGCAACTACATTGTGGAGATTTCATGGGTGCAGCCTCCCTGTCATGTCTAGAAGCAGGTGTCCTCCTCTGGCTCTTACAATCTTTCCACCCCTTCTACCACAATGTTCCCTAGGCCTTAGTGTAGTGGCTGTGTTGTTGATGTACCAGTAGGGGCTGAGCACATACAGTAACTTATTCTCTGCATTTTGACTAGTTGTGGGTCTCTGTAGTAGCCTCTGTCCACAGTGGAAAGAAGCTTCTTTGGTGAGGACTGAGACCTACACTTACCTGTACTTATAAGGATAGATATTCAGAATGTAGTTAGAAGTTATATTGGTTTAGAAAAATGGCAGTAGTAGGGTCTCCTCTAGGGCCTATGATCTCTCCACCCACGGGTATTTGGCTACGTTTAAAGTATCAGGAATGACTTCCTTTCTATTGAGCCCTTAAGTCCAATTAGATAGCTGTTGCTTACCCCCAAGATAAAAGTGCCACTATTGCACCATTGAGAATATCTTGGTAGGCCAGCCATTGTTGTGATTCATAGGCTTTACAGCTGAGTAGAACTATTGACTGCTTTTTTTCCTTTGGAAACTTGCATAGAACCTTTTGCTACTCTTAAGACTTCCTCAGGGAGGAAGTCTCCAGATCAGTACCAGATAGAGTCTTCCAAGTTCTATGTCCAAAATGTGTGATGTATTCAGCAATAGGATCTTACTTTCAAGTTCTGGGAGATAATCAAGAGCAATGGACAACAGCCTATATTGTTTGGGGAGCCTCTTAGACTACCCTAACCAATTATTCAAAGGGAGGTTTCCCATGCCTAGTACTGGGGTTTTTATTAGTCTATGACTATTGGGGGGAAGCATTATCACCCTGTGTGATAACTTAAACCATATAGATCATGTCTATAATACACACACACACACACACACACACACACACACACACAAACACACACATTCTTTAAGGCAGTACAGTACTGGAAGTGACTTAAGCTATCTAACCTTTCGAGCTCATTTATGCTAAGATGCTAATATGTAAATGCATTAATTCAATAAACTGAATGCTAGTTAATGGAAGAATGAGCTTAGATAGGAACTTTTAAATACTGTCCTGCCCAAAGACCTGCACAGAACTTTTCAGGTAAGAAAGAACCACATAATAAACACAGTAGTTTCCTCTTACATGTATGGGTTTGCTTTGCAGTTTTAGTTACCTGGTCCAAAACTATTAAATGGAAAATTCCAGGAATGAACAATTCTTGATTTTATTGTGTATCATGTTGATTAGTGTGGCAAAATCTTATTCTGTCCTACCCTAGCCTGTCTGGGATATGAACTATACTTCTGTATCATGTATCCACACTGTGAACTTATAGTCACTTAGTCTCAGTTTTTCAGAATGATGTCACAATATTGCACTACTGTATTAAAGTAGCCTTTGTGTAATGGCCCAATGCTATATTGCAATTCCTATATTGTTCATAGTACCACACAGTAATAGTATCATCTCACAATGTCACAGATGTATAACCAAAGATATATTCATATAATTGATTATAGTATATTGTTAAATTGGTCTATTTTATTTTTTGTTGCTAATATCTTATGATACCTAATTTATGAGTTATCATAAATAGATCTAATATATCTATAAAAATATTATTTAGTGACTTGCAGAAAAGATGTTAGCTGTAGAGATTATAGGAAAAGGCCTATTCTGGATATATTTCAGTGTAGGAATTTGAGAAGATTTGATGATAAATCAAGATCTGGCATCAGCAACTCAGTGGAAGGAGAGATAGGGAATTTGGCTTTTTAAGTTTGAAATACCTACTAGTTATCAAAACAGGTGTTTTAAAGCCATAGAAAGATACAAGTTCATGTGAAAATAAGTAGAGATGGAGAACACCTTAAGCACTGGACTTTGGGCATACTAACTTAAAATTCAGGTAAAGAGGGAAACACTAACAAAGTAGAATGATCTGTCCATAAACACAAGTCAGAAATCAAGAAAAGGAGGCAAAGACTGGGGTGTCCACTGTGGAAGAGTGTTAGGGAAGGCCATTTAACTACTAGACCAAGCATCTTGCATGTCTCTGCTGACCTTGAAAAGAATAATCCTGATGAGCATTTAAGAACAAATTATTTCAATTTAGTTATATGTTAACACCAAGTTTTCATTAATTGATCATTCTACAAGGTCATTGTATTCAAGTTTTTGAGAAATATTTAAAAGATATCAAATAAAATTAGAAACATACAGCAGAAATTTCTAAATCTAAGGTAGTACTTATTAGTACCTTAATGATTTTGGCTATCATTTAAATAGTATTATTTACAATTTTAACACCCATCCAAATCTTTCTGAAATTATTTTCTTTTAGTGATTCTAAGTAAAAGTAAGAGGAGGAGATAATTCTGGAGAGATCAGTATTTGCCCATGCTCCAGTGTATGGGATCCTATACCCATGGGTAAATGGTTAGTACTAATTGGACTAAGTGAATTATAAGGAAAGAGAAGAACGCACAAAGTTTTGAAGCGTGTGTGTGTGTGTGTCCAGGAAGAGTGGAGAGTGCAAGTGATCTATGTACATTGTATTCACATATGAAATTACTAAGAATAAATTTAAAAGAAAATCACTGCATCACAGCTATGTTGGTTTCATCTCAAAAATGTAGGGTTAGTTCAACATCTTCAGATTAACAAATGCCATATACCATATTAATAGAGTTAAAACCAGAAATCACATGATCATCTCAATAGCTACAGAAAAGGAAGTATTTCAATAAAAAGTTCAACAGGCCTTCATGATAAAAGTCCTGAAGAAATTAGGCAGAGATGTAACATACATCAGCATAATGAAGGCTAGATATGACAAAAGTAATAGCCACTATTTTAATAAGGTGGGAGGGAACTAAGACCATTTCCTCTCAAATCAGGGATGAGTTAAGGGTGCACACTTGTTCCTTTCTTATTCAATATAGTACTTGCTGTCTTAGAACCATAGGAAAACAGAAAGATACAGGAGGGAAAAAATGGGAGAAGTTAAACTACACCTGTTTGTAGATAACACGGGCGTATCCATAGTCTCTATGATAAAAACCCTGGCAGTGGTAAACACTTTCAGTAAAATTGCAGGATCCAAAATCACAATACTAAAACCCATAGCTTTTATATGCATCAATAATTAAACTGCTGAGAACAAAATTAGTAAAAACAGCCTATTCACAACAAACCAATCAAGGATATGAAAGACCTCTACAAGGAAAACTTTAAGATACTGTAGATGACACCAGATGATGGAAAGACCTTCCCTGCTCCAGTATTAATACTGTGAACATTGGCTATGCTAACGAAAGTATTTTACAGAATCAATGCAATCTACATAAAATTTCTACTGACATACATAACAGAACTAGAATCCTAAAATTTGAATGGAAACACAAACGACCACAGATAGCCAATATGATACCATTTAGAAACACAGCCAAGATTTCACATTGCCTAACTTCAAACTATACTACAGAGCCACAGTGACAAAGACAGCACAGTACCAGCACAAAGGCAGCCCAATGGAACCAATATCTAATGCCATGATAACATAGTATATTTTATAGATCTGGAGTTTTAAATAACTCTTCTTACCCTCTGCAACTTTAATATATTTCATTTTACTTTATTTTATCTCACTATCATTAAAACAAACAAAATAATAGTTCTTTAAATTGACTAGGCACATGTTGACTGCCATCAATCTGTACTGAAAGTAATGTAATTTGGTATAAAAATGATACAACAGGAGCTGGAGAGATGGCTCAGCCGTTAAGATCATTGGCTGCTCTTGCAGAAGACCCTGGTTTGGTTCCTAGCACCCACATGGTGGCTAAAAACCATCTATAACTCCAGTTCCAGAGGATTGGACACCCTTTTCTGGCCTCCCTGGCAATTGCATACACAGGAACATTTATAAAATATGCATGCAAGGGGTGTGGAGAGATAGCACAGTGGTCAACAGCACTGATTGCTCTTCGAGAGGACCCAGGTTCTATTCCTAGCACCTACTTGGTGGCTAAAAACTACCCATAACTCCAGTTCCAGGAGTTCTGACACTCTTCTGGCCTCTGTGGGCACTACAGGTGCACTTACATACATGTAGACAAAACACCTATACACATAAAATAATAAATTTTTAAAAAGCATGCATGCTTCCTCTGTGTTGACCCTCTTTGTAGACCGGACACTGGTTCACATCCATTTGATGGGGTTTCTATGGCCTCCTTGATCAAGAGGACAGGTGACTCACTGCAGTTACAGGACATTTTGAGAGATGTTCATAGTCCCCTGGAACTTAATTGACCTAGGAGCTCAAGGAGCAAAAACTGTCCTTTACGTCCCTCTGATCAAATTAGTATAGGTCTCAATGTATGGCTGTTAAACATCCAAGAAGGTTAGTACCACCAGTCTGGTACTTTTAATTATCATGTGCCATGTACATAAAGCTTGGGCAAAGACCATACATTCTCAGATAAACCTTCCCTAGACATATATTCCTTGATCTAGTTGTATGTATAATTTGTCAGTAAGTTGTTGGACTAATATGGTTCCCTCTGGTTTTTTAAATTTTAAAACTAGCTAGGCATTATTTATCTCTTACATTGTCTAACCCTTCCACCATGGTTTCCCCATTTAAAGTACCCCCATTTTCCCCATTTGTCCCTTAGTAATACCATTCTCCTATGGTCCCACCTCTCTTGAGGTCCCTCTTTCCTTTTATTCCCTAGGTTCCTTGAATAACCTTCTCTTTTCCCTCCTCTTAAAATAACCCCATTTTTATCCATATCTCCCTTATTAACACCTATTTCCTACTTTTCTTCTCTTTCAGATTCTTTCTTTTTCTTTACCTCCCTGGTTCCTTTTCATTATCCTGATTGCTATAGTTATGTCTACATACATACTCATATAATGATTTGGTGCCAGGATCCACATATGAGGGAGAACATACATCCTTTTTTTTTTTACTGAGTCTGTGTTACTTTACTTAGGTATAACAGTTTCTAGCTCTATCCATTTAGCTGCAAATTTCATGATTTCATCTTTCTTTACTGCTGAGTAAATATCCATTGTATAAAGGAACCACATTTTCATTATCCACTTGTCAGTTGAGGGACACTTAGGTTGCTTCCATGCTTCCAAGTGAAGCCAGCCATGGTGGAGCAGGACCTTTGACTTATCTTCACATAGATGGAACTGGTAAAAGAAAGAAGCCAGGGGCTCCTCTCAAGCCCATGTGACCCCTGAGGAACAGATTCTCAAATGACCTTAAGATTAAAAGTAAATTGGTTTATCTGGGCCAACTGTATGGTCTTAAATACCCAAAAGGAAAGTATAACCAAAGATTAAAGGGGTCAATATAATTTTTTGAGTCCATGTGTATAGCTAAAGGCTACATAACAAGAAACAAAGCCAGATAGGGGATACCTTCTTTTGAGTTGTTGGCCAGTGTTGCCCAAGAGACTCCCAGACAGTAGT
>NW_008337842.1:3962413-3988426 GCF_000622305.1 Nannospalax galili | reverse complement strand
GACAACACAGTGGACAGTAACAGGGATGACAGGGTATATGGGCTCCAGTGGAAGGGGGGAAGGCTATGGGAGGGTGCCATTTGGGAAGTGGGTATATAGATGAATAAGATTGTCTGGGATGTTCTGTATGATATATACATACACAAAAAAAATCAACAAATAAAAAAATGAATTATATTTGAAAAAAAGCATGCATGGAAAACATACATACAAAATAAAAATAAAAATATTCTAAATGATACAACATTAAAAGTGAAAATATAACTAAATAAAGATGTGTAGAGTCAGAGACTCTTTGTAGAAAACCATGTGATAAATGGGAAATAAAGGGTGAGCGGGACAAAGGCACATGGTCAGAAGCTTCACAGAGGAATCAGCAAAGATTTCAGACTTTAAACAAAAAAGATTTATTATTTTTTTGGGGGGGCTAGAGAGATGGCTCAGTGATTAAGAACACTGGTTGTTCTTGCAGAAGACCCGGGTTCGAATCCCAGCACCCACATGGCAACTAAAAACTGTCCGTAACTCTAGTTCCAGGGGAGCCAATGTCCTCTTCTGTCCTCCAAGGGCATTGCACGACACAGGTGGACTTACCTACATGCAGGCAATACACTCATACACATAAAGTTTTTTTTTAAAAAGATAAGATTTTTTAAATTGTGTGTGTGTGTGTGTGTGTGTGTGTGTTTGTATGAGTGCTAGTGTTTTAGGAGGTCAGAGGCATCCTATCTCTTGGAGCTGCAATTGTGGGCAGTTGTGAGCTGCCAGATGTGGGTGCTGAGAACTGAATCTAGGTCATCTACAAGAGCATTTGTGCTTTCAACTGCTGTGTCATCTCTCCAGCCCCCAGATTTCAGACTTTGAGAATTATGTTTTTGGCACAAAAGAAAATATGCAGCATAAAAAGATCAGGTGATTTGCTAAAGGTAATGAAATGACTTGTTGTAAAATCAGACATGGAGTGATGGTTTCCTGATGTCCAAAGAAAGTAGGCTTTGAATAAGGTATAACATTTTAGACAGAAGCAGCAATTGGACAGTATATTCATCTAGTTTTAATTATAGTGAAAGTTTCCTGTCTATTTTCCCATTTTTCTGGTTGGACTAGGTCACAATGAGATCTTGCTCAAAGGACATTAAGAAGAGGAAAATTTTCCATAGTTATGCTTAAGTTACCTATATTACTTGGTATCCTTTCTCTCTAAACACAAAACTACATGAAACTTTAAAAAAATTCTCTTTATTCCCAGTGTATTAATAGCACCTTTGTTATAATGCCTGCTATGATTATTTTTGACTATACATACTTACAACATGCAAATGTGCTCCTAGGCACTTACTCATGTATTTTCAATTATGTTCTCTACTCATTCTGTACCTATATATCACGTTTCCTGACTGGGTGGAAAGCTTCTAGCTAGTGCTTCAACTTCACTGGGTAGTGAGGTGGAATCCATATCTATGTTTCCTATCTAACCTTCTGTTCTAATAGTGGTGTCTACTACAGGGGAGTCAAATACCTGTAGAATGAACAGCTAAACAAACAAAACAGTGTTTTTGGTTTCTTCTCTACTAAAAGGGAAAAACAGAATAACTACTCAATTTATTTGGATTATTCAGAAATAAAAATCAAACCCCAAAGCCATTTTGGTCTGAATCTGTGGTGGTCCTAATATTTTTTAGCTTGAGTTACATGGTGAGAACAGTATTTTCCCTCTCCTTGAGCTGAAGATCACCACAGTTCCAGTAACCCAATGAAGCACTGGGAATTACAGCAACTCTTGCTCTAGCCAGATCTGTCTTGTGTTCCTGGTCCTCAGTACTGGAGTTATAACCTTTATACCCATGTAACTAGATGTTTGAAATTACTTTCTTTTAGTAATTCTAAACAAAAAAATAAGAGGAGAGAATTCTAAAAATACATGCAACTTACTTCGTGGTGACAGGGCTTATTTCAAATGATTAAAGGATTCTGATAAGTGAGAAAAAGCTAATAACCTCAGTCAACTTCCTTCTTGCTCAACCCAAGAAACTGAAACTGAAATTGGGACCTCTCAGACCCTGTACATATATATACAAAAATGTGCACTAAGATGCCCAAATTGGTTTTGAAATTCTAAAACACCCAGGTGAGGACAAATATTTCAATTTTTGCTTTTACAAAAATACAAAATCAGGTGGGTATGTATATGACAGATCCTTGATGAAGAAAATTGGGAAACAGCATCCACTGGCTGTCAGTCATGAGGAACCATTATATTAAGCTCATCATTTTAAAGTCCTTTCATTACTCTCAAAATTATTTTCCTCATGTTTAAATTATCAAGGATTTAATCAAAATGAATATACAAAGTTAAATACCAGGTGACTTAGTGTCTGTTTTACTCAGTCTTTATGTTAGCAACATCAGCTTCAAGACCAAATAATTGCATCAATGACCAGCACAGCATAGGGCACTGGTGTAGTAGTGGCACTTATCTTGAGGACAATCAACAGTTACCTAATTGGACTTAAAGTCCACTCATGAGGAAACTCACGTGTGGTACTGTAAACCTAGCCAAAGACACATGGCTGGAGAGGTCATAGATCTTAGAACCGCCCGCCCCCCAAGACTGTCACATCTCTAGAAAATGTACTATGTGCAAAATATGTATCCTTATATTTACAGACAAATATCCCAGTCATCACTCATCAAAGAAGCTTCTTTTGCACCAGATGGAGACTATTACAGAGTACCACAGCTGGTCACACACAGATATTGTCTGTGAATTGCCCAAGCCTCGATGGCACCTACAATGCAACCTCTACACCTAAGGCTTATGGAACATAGAACAAGGTGTAAAGAGGAAACTAATGAATATCTCAGTTCTCATCAATGAAGCTCCTTCATGCAACAGAGGACTGGGAACACAAAAGGTCACAAATGGCCAAAGCATAGAGATAAAGAGTCTGAAGAATGTTGGTCCTTGGACAGGACTCCTATATTAAACACCACCCATCCAGGGATCAGGGACCATTGCAGAAGATGGGGTGGAAAGATTGCAAGAGCCAGGGAGGAGGTGCATGACCATATGGAAGCATAGTCCTACAAGCTCCTGAGACACTGCTTATATGAATCTACAGCAATAGTGTCAGCACGTACAAGACCCAATGCAAACTCAAGCAGATAAAAACCCAGCATAGAACTGGGGAAATGGACAGAAGACCCCAAACTTGGCTGAAGAAATATTGGCAACTTATTACTGCTAGGTGAGAAAGAGCAGATCTTTCTAAACCTTTCTAGACCTCAGCAGATGAACTTGCACTGAGGAACATCTGGGAACACTAACTTGACACAATAGGTCTTAAGACAAATGACAGAATGTATGAATTCCAGTGGGGGGGCCTATGGGAGGGTGTCAGTGGGAAAGGAGTATAAAGATGATTAAGATTGATTGGGATGTTCTGTGTGAAATACACAAAAATTCAATAAAAAATTTTTAAAAAGTTAGCAATAACAGAATACTCACAAATACCTGGTGATAAGTAATAAAGTGTGAAACCCACATGTTAGAAGTCAGGCAAAACAAAAACTGACAGCTCAACTGGTCATTTTTCAAAGAGCTGACATCATTCTCTTAACAAAGCAGAAAGCATGCATTGCATGTGTTGTGGAACTGAGTAAACACACATGTGGCCTGATTTATTTCTAGGCTCTGAAAACTGTATGAATACCGTAAGACTCTAAAGCAAGGCTCCCTGATAGAGAGGCCTCCCTGCTAAGAAGGAAACTAGATGACAATTTGATTATTTCTAACAAAATTATATTGTAAACAAACTTCAGGTTTCTAAGTCCAGAAGTTGGGAGAAAATACAAAGTAAATCATTAAAGGGAACACAGTAAATTTGGAATTTCATTTGCATTCTTCAAGTTTCTACACTGACCTCAACTCTGAGTATATACAGGAAGAACTGTTATTCATGAGTCAAAATAACTGCATTTGACCTTTAAATTTTTTATTCTTTACTTTTTTAGACGAAAAGGCTAAATAGACAGCTTTCTGGAAGAAAGTCAAACAAAAGAAGGAATAAGGACCAAGCCCTTGTCTCACCTGAAACCAGAGCCCTGCGTGTTCAAATCACCAACAGAATAAACCAGGGTCCCCATCTCCATGATGCTCACAATCAAACGAGACAGTTCAGGCTGTGTGAAATGTTTAGATAACGACAACAAAGTTTAAACTAAGTGGTACCAACTACTAGCAGGAAGAGTCTCTGTTGATATTCAGGGAAAATAGGTTTTGTTAAAGTTGATTTTTATTCCATTCTCTCTCTCTTAAGTTCTCTTCCTACCCGGTAATGGTCTCCTTTGGTGTTCTCTCTCTCTCTCTCTCTCTCTCTCTCTCTCCTCTCTCTCTCTCTCACACACACACACACACACACACACTCACATAAATCTAGGATCCACATACAACATGGCCTTTGTCTGAGTCTGGTTTATTTTGCTTAATTAATGATTTCCACCTGCATCCATTTTCCTGAAATTGCCATTATTTCACTTGTCTTTACTGCTGAATACAATTCCACTGTGTATGTGTGCCACATTTTCCTTATCCATTCCTCATCTGATAGCCATCTAGGATAGTTCCATTTCTTAGTTGCTGTCAACAGAACAGCAATAAACATGGATGTGCAAATATCTCAGTGGTAGAACATAGAGTCCTTTGGGTGTATCTACACCCAGGAGTGGCATAACTGGATTATATGATAATTCTATATTTTTTAGTAATTTTTTTTAGAAATTCTATGTTTGTTTTCCACAGTGACTATACCATTTCAAATTTCTACTAGCAGGTATAAGGGATTTCAGTGGAAATAAGATATCATTCTAGCCTATCAATAATTACTAGCAGTGAAATTCAGGGTAGGAAGGATTGGGAGAACTATAGGTTTAGAATAGTTGGGTTGATTTGTTTCAGACTGGAACATTAATGTAAATTCCATGAAGCCATGGCTTTTTGTCTCTATTCACTGCTATGTTCCTACAAGTGTGAGGTCATAGGAAACACATGGTAAATATTAAGTATGATGATGAATGTCTATGTTCATATGGTCTCACAAAACTCCTTATATGCAATCATGTCTCCTTGGAAGCTGGACGATATCAGGGGTAATGACTAAGGAAGCTGCAAGTGTGTGAAGTGAGAGTGCCTAACTCCGACCGCCACTGATTGGGTGCCCTGTGAGAATGCGGCTCCTTGGGATTGGCAGTCAGATGAGTGATGAGGGAGATCGTCCCTAACTATCCTAACTTATTCACTCTCTAATTGACCGGCTTCACTTTCTTATCCCGGATAGCACTTTCTCATATCCTAATTCATTTGTGTGTTTTGTTACTCATGCTCCCCCACTAGAATGCAAACTGCATGAAAGCAGCAGCCTCACAACTATAATCTCTAACACCCGGAAAAGTATCTGATAAGTAACTGTCACTAAGCATTTGTTGAATGAATTAACAATTGCTAGGCACTATTTTAGGGGACAAATGAATCATATAAAATGTCCTTTTAGAAGGCATAATGCTCAATATGGATTGAGCATACTGTTAATCCAAAACTCTGAAATCCAAAATGCCCTAAATACAAAACTGTTTGAATAGGGAAATGTCACAAATGGAAAAGGTCACACCTGACCTCATATGACAGGTAGTAATCGAGTGCAGGTGCACTCAAACCACTATAAAATCATCTTCAGGCTAATACACATAAAATATGCATGAACCATAAATGGACTTACTCTTAGACTTAGGGTCCTATTCCCAATATATCTGATTGTATTTAAAGTTTCAAATCTGCAATTTTCAAAACCTGAAATCTAAAATAGTTTTGTTCTCAAGAATTTCAGACAAAGCATACTCAACCTGTATTAGGGAGAAGAAATCTGAGAACACAGACAGAAGTTTCCTTGTCTCTATTCTTGGGATTTTACCATCCCAGTATAATACTGAAAACTGACAACTTTTCTTCCAGCTTAACACCTGATGGGAGTAGTTTTCTAATTACATTGACCATACACTGAGAAATGTAGGCCTGGGTCTTTCCTAGGTCCCGTCTGGTCTGCCCTGGCTGTGTTGCTGGGACTAACATGGAAGGGATCCCATAGAAGTCAAGGGACAACAAACTGAATTGGATTTCAGTCATCCCTTCACACCTGGATATTATTTTGCCACCAATGTCAGAGGAACTAGATTTTAATTGTGCTAGCTTAAGGTTTTGTAAGCGTTTTCATGAGCTTTGTAAAATTCTTGGCTATTTTCTCTCCAGAATGCTTTTATCTTCTTCATCTTTCTGAAATCCCACTTGCATGTACGTTAGACTGTTTGCTATTGCTCCACTGCTCTGAAACGCTTCATTTTCTTCCCTTTGTGTTTCATATTAGAGAATTTCTACTGACCCTTCTTCCCAGCACCTGAGCTTCTGAGGCAGAATCTTCTCACATCCTATTCCTCTACAACCTCAAAGTGGGAAAACTGCTCAAATCTAAGAAAGCTCTCGGGAAAAGTTTTGAGCTCAAGTCAGGGTTTCCATATCTCTTACAGGTACAGAATCAGAGGGCCAAGAGGTTTTTCTACCTTTCCCATATGCCTTTACTTCTGCTTGGTCCCCAGAAGCAGTGGATTGTTTCCTGAGTCCTGTGGTGAGGGAGGGATTTATTTCTCTAAGAGGCAGATAGGTTTGATTTCGACTTCTCCCAAGAATGAATGGAATTCTTCCTGACGCCAAGCATGAGAAGGTTGGTTGCCTCTCCACTGGAACCTTAAGGTTTTAGCTTAGTATGGAAGAAGGTTTTGAAGAAGATGGCAGTGCCTCACACGTGTTTTTCAGAGGGAGCCAGTGAACTTTCTCAGGCTTGGCTACTGGATGGTCTTTCTTCCGTCTTGCTAATTACCTTTGGCCTTTTCTTGATAAGAAAACCAAAGGATGATGGGAAAGAACCTGCATTTCAATGTAAACTTCTCTCTCTCTCTCTCTCTCTCTCTCTCTCTCTCTCTCTCTCCTCACTGTTTAACCCTTCCACCACGTTTCTTTTTGAGACAGGGTCTCACTATGTAGCCCTGGATGGCCTGGAACTCTGCCCATCTCTATCTTCCCAAGTACTCATTATTCATTTTCTTTCTTTCTTTCTTTTTCTTTCTTTCTTTCTTTCTTTCTCTTTCTCTCTCTTTTTCTTTCTTTCTTTCTTTCTTTCTTCCTTCCTTCCTTCCTTCCTTCCTTTCTCTCTCTTTTTAAATCCAACCTATTTTAATCTTATATTTAAAACCCCATATGGAATTTTCAAGAAATGTATTCAATTTTTCAGTTATTTTTACTTGCTTTTAACCTTCTCTTACCAAACTCTTCTAAAGGTAAAACGGTTAATTTGTCCTCTCCTTTTTCAAAGGGGCTATCATCATTTGGAATTCTATTCATGTGAGTTTTAAAAACTCAGATCACTAATGAGTTCAAGAAAAGTTATCATTTTAAAGACAATATGGTCTTTACCCATTTTTACGATAGGAATGATGGTCTCTTGGAATTTTTTGAGGAATGTCATAGGTAATAGTCATTTAATTGCTTTCAATCACTGGTTATTTAAGATGCGTTCATTTTATATCCTTTTGGTTAAATCCATTCAAGAATTTATAAGATTCTGAGAATGGAAATATAAATTCAGGTATTAGAATAAAATAAGGAACTAAGTCAGTCTGTAAGGTAGTGACTGACCGCTGAGGAACAAACACTGAAAGAAAGGATTGTTATCTGGAGGTGAGAGATACAGAAGTTAAATGAAAAGCCCTGTTGGGAGTTCAGTGTGAAGGAGGCGGGTGACCACACAGAGGGCAGACAAAAGAGCTGGCAAGGAAAGGAATCACAAGGCATCTGATGAACAAAGAGAAGCAAGTGCATCTTAGATGAGTCTAGCACTGAAGTGTGGGAAGGGAGTGCCGGGAGATGAGGACTGAGCATCAGGGTACAAATCAGGCAAGCCTAAGCTGGAATCTCTCTCTACCCCTTTAGTCCTGGGTAACTTCAGACAACTGAATAAGCCAGTATGCTGCCTTGCAAGCAGGAAGTCATGATTGTAACACGGCAAGTAAGAACTATCAATTCATCTGTTTCACTGTTTTACTGTTAGGAAGAGAAAGATAAAAAAAGAGGGGGGGGGATAGGATGAAAAATCATTCTTATTTACAGGGCAGAGTTAGACTCATGTTTATATAATACAAATATAGTGAGTCACAGCCATGTTGTTTAGTAAGACTTCATGTCTTTATATTGAGAACTAATGCTCAGTTCATGCATATAACATTCAAGACTCCGACTCTTCATTGTTTTTATCACGGGCTTCCAGTAGCTCTTGGATACTTAGCAATCTCAAAGAGTCATGGAATCTTCCTTCCTAGTATTGCTAGGGAGTTAAGTATATCTCTCATCTCTTGGGCCAACCCATGTGGCTAAGGCTTAGGTCACTCCCAAAGAAGGCTTCACCTACAGAATGACCCAGGACAACAATGGCCAAATTTTAGTCTGTATCAGAACCATAGAAAGAAGTTGCTAGAACACAAAATGTACTTACTGTTCCTGGAATTTTTGATTTGCTGAGGAGGAGGGCCTAACATTCGTATTTCAAACATGTTGCCAGGTGATGCTGATGCTTCTCTTGGCAAGGTGACACATTTGAGGTTCACCACTTCACGTTTTTGTTTGCAGAGTGGAGTAACTTCCAGTTACTAAGAAGTCAGAAGAGAACACGACCCTGACTTACAGACAGAGCCATGAGATCAGTACTAATAAATAACGATTCATTAACGCAAGGGCTGAAAAGAAGGAATGAATTACTCTCTGGTCAGTTTTTGAAGGGGGCTGTATGTCCAGGCTTAACCTACAGGTGGGTGGAGAGCTGTTTTCTCTTAGTATTTTCATTAGATCCCGGGGTTAGGGAGCCAATTTGTATAGTCTACCCACAGTAGCTCTACCCTATCTCTCATACAAAGATGGAGTGCTGATTCCCAGGAGCACAATCCTTAAGTGAAAATATTCCATCCTCTCACCGAAGGTCATTCCTTTCAGAATAGAAAGAATTTACTCACATTTCCAGGCACACATTTTCAATGCTGTAGAAAACAACAACTATTATTTCCTTTGTGAATGTCGTTGCTTGATTACAATGGTCTCTTTGTCATCTAAGTGCAGATATGAGGAAAATGGACCCCCAGCTCCAGTTCTAATGCTTGTTAGGCATTCAGTTCCCCTTTTAGGTTCCTCCTTCATATTATGAAAAGGCTGTGACGAGATCTATACACACATCTTAGAAAGTTTTTCCAATTATAAAAGACAATTATGTTTAAGATTTCACATTCTCTCACTAGTACCAAAAGAAGACTATCTTCTCAATGGGGAAACACAATAAAAAGACTTTAAATTTGCCTTTAAAGCTTTACAGATCTATCCAGCAGCCTGTAGTCACAGAGAGCATTTTCATTATCACCAAGAACACTGTTTATCACTGTTTCAGTGCCTAATAATAAAAGAGAGATTTTCCCTTTCCCACTGAAGCATAGTTCTTCTTCCCTCAATTTCCTTATCCCAGTAAAATTATTTTTATAACTCCATAAATATTGCCATAATCTTAACTCTATAATTGAAACCCTAACCATGTATCAGCTATAAGTAATTTTATAATAAAAATCTATTTTCAGACAATGATTTTTGCCAGGGAATTACTTTTCTGGGAGGACTAAAATATCCTCTAGAAAGTTTAAAAATAATACAGCAGCTCAATCTGCCTAAAATATTTTAGGCGATTCTTTTCAGCTAGGTAATTTTGCCTGTTATGTTGTATGGCTGCAGTGGATGCCCATGGTTCATATCTATATTTTCAAGAAGTCTTAGTTTCAACCTATTTTGAAGTTTTATGTATAAATTATATTCTGTTTATAACCATGGGAAGAACATGAAAATTTACACATCAAATGTGCATTCTGGAATCAGAATTTCCATCCTGGCTCTGTCATTTACTAAGCTGTATACTTTAACCTTCAAACTCCAGGAGCCTAAAGATTCTTTTAATCAACAAATGGGAATAAAGAGTGTCCCACTGAGAACTGAGATTAAAGTAATGTATTTAGAGCAGTGCGCACATAGCAATGGAACAAGAAACTAAGTTACTTGACACTGAAAATCATGTAAAGTTCAAATTCCCGTCCTAATAATAGGATACCTGGTAGATACTATAATATTAACTTACAGATTACTTTTTAATTACAAAGGAGAAAAACTTTTAAAAAATGTTAGCCAGGTAAAACAACCTGAAATTATGTGTCCCTGCAGTGATATATTAAGTATACTATATCATCTATCAAGCAATATTTTATACTAGATATTAGATAACAGGACCTTGCTAGGTAAGACATCTCCCACTGAGCTATATCCCTAATCCCTGCACTCTAGATTACAAGTGTGGGAAGAATAAAGGAACAAATTAAGTAACAATATAAAGAAACACCAGACAAATTCAGAATGTCAGCTGTGGTAGGTACCTTCAAATCAAGGTGCCATGAGGTCCGGCCTATGGATATTCATGTTTTTACATATCCCAATTCATCACTGTAACAAAGTAGTTGGTTCTATAACCAAGAACAAATTACAGCACTGATAGTATGTCACTTCCAAGAAAAGACTGTAAAAGACATGGTAGCTTTCATCATCCCGTGTGTGTGTGTGTGTGTGTGTGTATGTGTTGTGTGTTGTGTGTGTGTACGCGCATGTTGGTCTGTCTATCTGTTAGTCTGTCTTTCTTTCTCTGGGATTACTAATTTGGGGGGAAATGGATGCTATGTTGTTAGTCATCCTATGGAGAAAGTCACATGAAAAGCATTACACTCATATCAACAGCCACATGAGTGAACATGCTTAGTAATGGTTTCCTAAAATATCAACCAATACTTCAGTTGATCACAGCACAAAGTTATACCTTGACTAAACCACAGGAGAGACCCTAAGGCAGACCCAATCAACTAAACTGTGTCTAGATTTTCTAATCCCAGTGCCTATGAAACACTATTTTTTAAACTGCTAAGTTTGGGATAATTTGTTACAAAGAAATAGATAATTAATAAGGTGATTATCTCATAGACAAATGCTGATTTTAAGGCTAGTCTCTTTAAAATGTTTCAGTGACAGTTCCATATTATATGACTATAGACTATAATGAAATATGATTGTTAAACTTGATTTCAAGTCTGTAAAAATGTTACCTACTAAAAATAAGGACTGTTATGACACATGTATCAGATGATAAGGAAATTTTGTGAGATTTCTTAGTTGTGATCATTATTATCCTATTGAAGAATGCCATAGTTTTAAGATTTTATGATGAAATACTTTGGAAGGAAACTATGCATGCAATTAAATTCCAAGTAGTTCTGAGAAACAAGATAGCTGATTGAAAGAAATACTCTAAAAGCCAATAATATATAAAGTAAGGTAGGGGTATATGATGTTAGTCTATTATTACAAAAACTTTATATTTAAAATTTTACCAAATAAAATGTTAGAAAATGATGGTTGTCTTTAGTATACTATATGGTTTAGTGAGGGCAGTCCTGATTTCTACATTCCACATTTTTAATATGCGTTCAGAAGTGTGCACAATTCCAAAACAAATATATCAGAGCACACCATCACTGAATCAGTAGTTCCCCTTGAAAGTTATCCCATCTGTTCAATGTTTACTGGAGCTTAAAAAGTAGATTTGACCTTCCTTCATCTTCTCTTCCTGTCTTCATCTTCTTTTTCTTTTAATAAAAACCCCAGATAATTGCCAACTCCAAGAGGAATTAGTACATTTCTGTCCCCAGGTGCACTAACATAACCATAAACTCATTTTTATATATGAAAAACATGTGTCTATCCAAAACATAAGGGTGAGAATATTGGGACAAAAACAGTATTAAGATAAGAAATTCATGCTCAGAAGCTAACTAAAAAAAAACCCTTTAAGGACAGAGTTGAGTTTACAAGTTTAGTATAATTTTACTTCTTACTGTTGTGATAATATGGAAATTGTACCTGGGTACAATGCATAGTTTAAGAAAAACTCAGTAGTACTATCATAATTAAATATACAAATTATACTTTTAAAATTATATAGTCTGGGGTTGGAGAAATGGCTCAGTGGCTAAGAGCACTGGCTGCTCTTGCAGAGGATTCAAATTCAATTTCCAGCACCTGCATGGTGGCTAACAACTGTCCCTAAATCCAGTTCCAGGGAAATTAAATGCTCTCTTCTGACCTCCATGGGCGTTGCATGACATGGGTGATCTTATACACATACAGGCAATATACTCATACATATAAAATAAAAAATAAAATATTATAAATAATATCATCAGAATGATCCAGCATTCATGTTTATAAATGTTATTATAGATTCCAAAGATATTAAATGGATAAGAGAGTATTATGAAGATAAGTGAAGAACAGACCAACATCTTTTAGGAATATAGACAAAAAGTCAAAAAATACTCTTCAAATTGAAGTCAATAATAAACCACTGTGACTATATCATAGAAAAGTAGTATTAAGCTCTCCTTCTATGCCCTGTGACCTGTCTAAGCCTTAGGTTCCTAAGCCTGATATCAGAGTCAGGTATGGCCTCTATCCCATGAAGCAGACAAAAAGTCTAATTAGAGAGTGATTACTCTCATCAGTTGATGGACAACTAGGTTGTTGTTTCCAATTCCTGGCTATTATGAAAAGTGCAGCAATGAACATGGATGAACAGGTATTTCTGGAGTAGAGTCAAAACTGGTATGGCTGGACCATATGGTAAATTAATTTTGGGACTTTTTTTTTTAGACAGGGTCTCCTGTACCCCAGTTGTCCTGGAATTCACTATGTAGACCAGGCTAGCCTTGATCTCACAGAAAGCTGCCTACCTCTGCCTCCTAAGTGGTGGGAATAAAGGCATGGACCACCATGCCCAGGGTAACTTTGAGCTCTCTGAGAAATCTCTATACCCATTTCCACAGTGGCTGCACCAGTTTGGATCCCTACCAGTTGCGGGAAAAGGGTTCCCCTTTCTCCACATCCTTCTCAGCAATTGTTTCTGTTTTTTGATCTTGGCCATTCTGAATGGTGTAAGATGAAATCTCCAAGTGGTTTTAATCTGCATTTTCTTGATGACTAAAGACGTTGAACATTTTAAAAAGTATTTCTCAGCCATTTGTGTAACTTTAGATAATTCCCTGTTCTATCTCCTTGTTCCATTTTTTGATTGGGTTATTTGCTTTTTAAATATTTAGTTTTTTCAGTTCTTTGTACAGTCTAGATATTAAACTGACTTTTAATGAATTATTGTTATACCAATAGATTAATAGATTTTCCACCTTTCACCAGAGACGTTTCCTTATGCAGCAGATGGTGATTAACACAGAAACCCCACAAGTGGCCAATGTACAGAGAACAAGAGGCTGCAGAGTGCCTACCCCTAAATAGGACACCTGTTTCAAACTTCTTCCTCCCAAGACTCAGGGATCATTGCAGAAGAGGAAGTGGAAAGATTGTAAGATCCAGAGGGGGTGAATGACTACAAGGAAACAGTCTTCCAGACAGTTGGTCAGTTACTCATAGGAACTCACAGCAATAGTGGCAGCATGCATTAAGTCCCATGAAAGCTCAAACTAGACAAAATTCCCAACTCAACCTAAGGAACTTTAGGCAACCAATAGCTTCTCAGAGAAGGAGTGACAGTCTCTTTCAAGTATGGGATTCTTGATAGATTAACCAGGCTCCAGTGGATGGACCCACAGTGAAGGACACTTGGGGACACAAATTAGATTCTATAGTTTCCATTACATATACTGTATATGTGTATATTGTATAACATATATATAGTATACATATATACACATTAAATTGGACGGGGGCAGTAAAGAAAGGTGTGGATGGAGAGGCTATCTAAATACCATCAAATTACATTACATGGAAATCTCAAAAATTCAATTAAAATTAAAACATAATAAACCACAAGAATGGTATTATGTCACGAAAATGGTATTACATCATGGCACTTAGTCCAAGAATATAGAATTTCTTTAACATAAAATCAATTTGAATAGTACAAAGTGAAAGGAAAATTACATGATCATTCAAACGGTGGTGAAAGGAAATCGAGGATATTTAGATTAGAAGGAAGTAAAGTATCTTGCACATGCATGGCATGGTTAATCTATACGGAGTTCAACAGAAGCTACAAAGATATAATCTAAAAGTAGTAAGTAAATTTTGCCAAATTTTTTAAAGACCAATATATAAATGCCAAGCATATTTCTACTGTAGACAATAAACACTGAAAATGAAGTTTAAAAAACACAATACCATTAAAACATCAATTTTTACCTACACTAAATCAATGAAAAGCAATTACTATTAAAATCTCAGCAGTAGTCTTGTAGAAAATTGTCATGCAGCTTAAAAAATTTACACAAAGATTATAGGTTCTAAAAATAACCAACCACAAATAAGGAAAAAAATAAGGACGTTGGGGGACTTACACAACTAGATTTGAATATATTTGACAGCTATTATTACTGTAATTGTATGACACTGGCATGAACAGTACTGGGTCCATAAGGAGATCTATACTAGCACAGCAACTGATTACCTGACCAAGATGGAAAGGCAATTAAACAGGAAAGGGATAATTTCTTAAAAGATGGTTTCTTCAGAGGGGGGAACGTTGGAGGGGAGGGAGTGGGCATGAATTTGATCAAAACACCTATACACATGTATGAAATTCTCAATAAAGTTTTTGTAAAAGTTAAATAAAAAGATGGTGGAGGAAATCAGTGGATGGCAGTGGTGGTTTGAATGAGACATGTTCCCCTCAGGCTCACATATTTGAACACTTGGTCCTCACTTGGTAGAACTGTGTAGGGAGGTCATGGAACCTTTAGGAGATTTGGCTTTGCTGGAGGAAGCACATCTTTGGGGGCTGGGCTTTGAGCATTCACAGCCTCGGCCCTCTTCCCGTTTGCTCTCTTTATTTTGTGTGTGAGGATGAAGATATTGGGTGCTCAGCTTTTGGCTCCTGCTGCCTTGCCAGTTGCCGCTGCCATCACACCTCACTGTGACAGAATCTCAAGTTGGACCAGGGCCCTAAATGTAAACTTTTCTAAAAGAATATACAGAAGATATTTGGTCTTAGGTCCAGCAAACCAAACCAAACCAAACCAAGCCAAACCAAACCAAACCAAACCAAACCAAGCAACGAAACAAACAAAACAACACAGTGCACATGTGTCAAAAGAAAATAATGGGATAATTGAACTTCATTAAAATTTAAAAGCTGTCTCTTTGAAAGACAGTGTTAAGAGAAAAAGAAAGTCAAGGGCCACACTTGGAGTAAAGAGTCACAAAACATATGCCAAGCAAAGGATTTACATCGAGAAATACAGTGCCAAAGTAATTTCTGAGATTATGGAAACATTTTATATTGTATCACAGGTAGTAACTGTTCATATCTGGATCAATAAGCTCTAATGTGGTTAGTGTGTGTGTGGGGAAGTGAATCTATGGTATTTTAGTTGATTTATATTTCTACTGTCAGGGTAATGACTACCATAGTGTATAGTACAGATTTGGAACATATAAAGACCATTTAAAACTCAACATAGTACAAATAATTCAATAACATAGAAGTATTATTTCACAAAAGATGATACAAATGCTAGTTAGCCCATGGAAAGATATTCAAAATCAATAGTTATTAGAGAAATAAAAATTAAAACAAAGAGGTATAGTGACATATACACAAGAATACTTAATACTAAAAAGTCTGACCATACAGGGACATGCGCACATCTGCCTAGTTAGGAATACAAAATCATACAACCACTTTGTCCTTTTAAAATATTGGTTGACTGACTGTATTGTGTGTGGTGGGGGCGCAGTGATATGAACATGCCCCATTAGGTGAGTGAAGGTCAGACGACAACTTTCTGGAACCAGTTCTGTTCATCATGTGAGTTCCAGGGATCAAACTCAAGTACTTGCTGAGTCAGCTCACTGGCCTAAGGACAACCACTTTAGAAAACAACGCGTCAGTTTTTAAATGCATACACCTAAACTTACAATCCAGATATTATACTTCTTGGTACTTAACTGGAAAATGAAAACATATGAAATGTAAATAAATGTAAATACTTATACATGAATGTGTGAAGCAACTTTAGTTTGTTATAAAACTAGAAAAAATAACCCTACTTTCTACCAACAAGCTAAAAGGGATAAATAAGTTATGGCAACACATGGAAGACAGTATTACCCCATAGCAAACAGCAGCACAGTATTTACATAAGCCTCAGAAAGGAAAGCTGAATGCTGTGGCATCAAGCCGTTCATTAATTACCTAAGTGCTGGTTGGAGGAAGCAGGAAGATGGATACAAGGCACACATCAAACTTTTAGAGGTTATGTAAATATTCATTATTTCAATGTAGTGCTAGCTTCATGTTTATATAACAGCAAAATTCATAAAGTTGAAAATGTGCGTTTCATTATATATAGCAACACCCCCCCTTTTTTTTGAGACAGGATCTCCCTGTAGTCCCACGTGGCCTGGAACTCCCTATGTAGACCTCAGTCTTACAGAGATCCACATGCCTCTCCCTCCAGAGTGCTGGGACTAAAAGTGTGTGCCATTATGTCTGACTATATAGCTTCTTTAATAATCTTAAGGAAATACAAAAAGAAAACAAAAAACAATGAAGCAAAAATACAACAGAGAAAAGCAACAATGCCAAAAGCCAAAATCCGATTCTTAGAAAGTATAAATAAAACTTAAATATCTCTATACTAATTTAGAAAAAGCCACAGAAATTACCAGTGTTGATGAATCAATGAAAAGGGAGCACTGCTACATTTCTTATATACCTTAAAACCATGAAATATTCTGTTTAAAAAACACAGCATATTGTAATTAAGTTGACAAAGATGAAACGAACACATTTCTCAAGAGGCGTAAATACGAAAACTGACTCAAGAAAGAACCGAATGCTTAAATAATTCTGCTTATTATCTAGTCAAGAGTTAACATAATTTAAAACGCTCCTGAAAAGGCAAACTGAACAGAGTTTACATATACCTTAGATGATTTCACTGATAAATTCAACCACATATTTTAGGAAGAAATGACATTTCCCTATACAGTCTCTTAGAAAGAGGAGGTAGCGTCAAAGTTCTTCCCCTGTAAATCTCCCTGTAGGGCTGAGATTACATGGCCCCTTCACCTGCCTCCCACATCCAGTGATCAGAGAAGAGTGTGAGAGCAATCAAGAGTGGAGATCAGTCTTTTATGATCTAATTTCAGTGATACCACATTTGTGCTAAAAACCTACTGGTTATATAGTATAATTCTGATGTAATTTAAGAGACAAATAGGGGAAGCCTGTGTGACTACCAAGAGGCAGGGATCACTGGGGAGGGCCACTGTGGGGGCTGGGTAATAAAAACAGGCCCGAGATCACACAGAAACAAATGTTTGACCTTTTCACTGAAAGAGGATACTGCTTATTTCTCAGTGCTGTAACACATACTCTTGGATATTTTAAGAGATGCACAAATTTACCTAGCTGGTTTAAATAAAAAGTTATGTGCGTGCGTGTGTGTAACACTATTTTCATGGAACTTGAAAGGTAAGGAGAAATTGATTAAATTTTATATATCAGAGAGATGTGAGAACCACCCATACCATTTTGATGTAGTATTTTACTGACTTACTGTTAGAATGTATTTGTGTATGTATCTGTGCATGTGTATGGTGGCTGGAGGCTGATGTCTGGTGTCTTCCTCAACTGCTTTTACCTTACTTTTTGAGATAGGGGCCAATGGGAATTGAACCTAGAGCTCACTAATTCAGCTACACTAACTGGCCAGTAAGCCCAAGGGATCCTCCTGTCTCCAGCTTCCCAGCACTGGGATTATAAGTGCACCACTGAGCCTAGTTTACAAAGCAAGAACTGTACCAATGGAGTCATCTCCCCAGCCCACCATTACAATTTACAATTTTTAAAACCACGCTGGGCATGGTTAAATGCATGTACCTAAGCCTCAATGCTGCATGTGTGTGTGTGTGTGTGTGTGTGTGTGTGTGTGTGTGTGTGTGTAGCGGGGGCAGAGATAGGAGGCTTGCTGGTGGTCAGCCAAACTCAGATTCAGTGAGAGACCCTGTCTTAAGGGAATAAGGCTCAGTGATAGAACTGGATACCCAGTATTCTACTCTGGACTCTGTCTGCACTCACAGGTGTGTGCACCCATGACCATGTGTGTATACACCATACACACACAGAGAAAAAAATGTAAAATCCCAAATTAGAGCTGGAGGCTGGTTAGAAAGAACATGAAAGATTCAGTCAAGTCACTCCCCCCATCCTAAGTGTTTCTGTGTCACTGACAGATGACAAAAAGATTCTGGATATAGAAACATCAGGCAAGTCTCTCAAGGTCAACTAGTGTTATAGGAGGGGCCTAGAATCTATTCTCCATGTCTTACTATAGTAGGAACCATGAATAAAAGAACTAGTAGCAGCAGCTTCAAACACAGAGGACATAGTGATTATGTCAACATTAAGAATCAGTATACATTAGACATTTTGTTACTTAAGAATTGATATTTACTCAAGTGGTTTTAAAATACTAAGTAGTTTACATTTTCTCAGGACTCCCATCCCTCTTCTCACTCCAAGTTAAAGCTGAACTACTTAGCTAGGGAGAGAAGTCAACTAAGTAATGCAACTAATTAATTCAACACACAGATTTTGAAGCCTACAAAATATGGTCCTGTGGTTTTGGCAAATTGGGAAGACAATCTATACCTACATCTCTCAATCCATAATGTGAGTAGGGACTAAATGGAATTTTCTATTGTAATAATTATGTTTAACAAAAAACATAACAATTATAATGTATGAAATATAACATCTCCTTTAATAGATGAGGAAAGTACAGCCTGAAGAGGGTCAATAACAAATTCTCACAGATGGTAAGACGAGAGTTCAAACCCAGCAAAGTTGGCCTGAGAAAAACCCCACAATGATTAAGATGTTTTGTATGGAATATACAAAAATTCAACGAAGAGTTTACAAAACCCCTCCACTATACGAAGCACCTCAATAGTGATAACTATTTTTATTGTTTTGTTTCTCTGGTTTTCTTTTGTTCATAGTTCTGAAGGAAAGTCAATCATGAAATCCCCAAAGTACTCTGGAGAACCTTAAACTTTATCTTTACAGGGAAAGGGGTGTGGTGCCCAGTCCAGTAATGCTATCCTAGGACAGCCTGCTGTCCCCGTGGACAGCCGAATGTGCACTAGATGCAGTGCTTTGCTGCTGTCAAAATGAAAGAAGAAGCTGAATCCCAACAATGGGCACAGTAAAATTGTAATGAAGAAATTAAATGGATATTGTTCTGTAACGACAGAAATAAATGAATTTGTCTCTGTTTTAAAAGTCCACTAGAATATGGAGGGACTTAATATATCTCCTGAAAATCTCCCAGATTATGCCTTAAGAAATAGCACACTGCACTAGCGAAAGATCTGATTTCTAAGGGATATAAAAGGTCAACTGGGAAGGCTCGTGACTGACAAAAACGGAGAAACTGAACTGAGCACAAGTGTTCATAATTCTCTTTCCTGACTGTGAATGCGATGTGACCAGCCACTTTATACAGAACCATTTTTACCTTCATCATCATCATCATCATCATCATCATCATATCATCCATCATCATTTCTCTTCATCTAGTACACTTGTGTTTGGCTTCTTGTTTTTACAGAACGTCAAGGTACGTATCACTAGATAATCCACTTTGGCATCTTTCTGATTTGGGGGGGTGGGTGGTCTTCTTGAGACAGTGTCTCCTTGTAGCCCCAGCTGGCCTGGCACTTGCTATGTAAACCGGGCTGGCCTTAATCTCACAGAGCTCCACCTGCTTCTGCCTCCTGAGTTCTGGGATTAAAGACGTGAGCCACCACACCTGACGCCATGTTTCTGATTTCTAATGTGAGCATTTGTGCCTATAAACTTTCCAGTTGCCTTAGCTGTATCCCACAAGTTTTGGTAGGTTGGTCTATTATTTTCATTTGCTCTCAGAATTTTAAAATTTCCTCCCTGCCTTGTCCAATGACCTATTCTTTACTCAAAACTGAAATGTTTAGTCTCCTGATATTTGCGTATTTATTGTGGTTTTGCTTGCTGATTTCATAGATTTATTCTACTATGGTCTGATAAGATGCAAAGAATTATTTTGATTTTTTTTTTTGGTATTTGTTAAAAATTGCTTTAATGGTCTTTAACGTGATCTATTTTAGGAAAGGTTCTATGGGCCACTAAAAAGAATGTGCATTCTCCATCTCTTAAAGGTATAGTCTCTAGATATATGTTCAATCTAATTCACCCATGGCATAATTTAATTCAGAAGTTTCTTTGATTTATATTTTGAAAGAGCTATTTAACAATGATAGTGGGGTACTGAAGTTTCCCATTATTATTGTGTTGGGCCTATTGGCTTTCCATGACTTTTGGTGTTTCTCTAATGGAATTGAGAGACCCAACATTCAGCCCAAGAATGTTAACGATTGCTATATATTCATCCTAAAGTTTTCCACTTATTCGTGTGGTGTGGCCTTCTTTATCGCTTCTTATTCTTTATGTTTTGAGGCCTGCTTTATCAAACATGAGAGTTGTTATGTCGGCCTGCTAATGGCTTTAGTTTACTTGGTAGATTTATTTCCATCCTTTGATTCTCAGTGTTTGGATAACTTTCTAGTGAGGTACGTTTCTTGGAGATAATTGGATCTTGGTTGTTAATCTAATCAATTAGTCTTTGTCTTTTAAGTGGTGAATTGAGACATCTACACTCAGGGTTAGTATTGAGAGGGGTCTGCTATTTCCTATAGGATTTTTGGTGGTTCTGGTTGGACTATTTGAAGTTCTCTTCTTTTCCTGCTATTATAAAGAGTTTGCTGCTCACTTTGTTGGATATGATGGATCCTTTCCCTGCTGTTCTTTGGTATTCCTCTCCTGAAATGTGTATTTTCTTGTGTTCTTGTAGGTAAGACTGACATCTTCTTCCTCTGTGTATAGTATTCCTTTAAGTATTTTCTGCATAACTGGTTTGACTGTGGTAAATTACCTTAATTGTGCTTATCTTAATATGTCCTTATTTCTCCTCAGTTTTAAGGGATGACCTTACTTTCTATAGGAATCTTGGTTGACAGTTAATCACGTTCAAGGCTTGAAATGTATTGTCCCATGCTTTTCTGACTTCTGGAGTTGCTGAGGAGAGAGCCTTTTATGCTGGTGCTTTTTCCTTTACAGTTTTTAATTACTGTTTTTTGGCTTTGGGATTTTGACTACTATAGATGGTAAGCTTCTCTGGTCATACTTATGTTGGGTATTTACCTTGTGTCCCCTGATGCTGTGCTCCAGCCCTCTCTCTCCTTGCAATATGATGCTGTATCAAACCTCTGATTGTATTTCTGTGTCTCTGGGATCTCTTGGTGCCTGGTCATGAGAATACTTCCTCAGTGGCTATGGCTGACTAGAGCTAGGCTCAAGCAGTGAGCTCCTTTGTGAAGGAAATCCCAAGTAGACTATTTCTGTTTTTATAAAAATGGGATCTATATTTTTATCCTTCTTTTCACCTGATTACACAAATGTGGCTTCTAATGTTCATATACTAAAATGCAATATGTATTCAAATGTTTAGATGTACTTATAATTAACATATTTAAATTTAAAAATTTAAAAAGAACAGAATATTACCATCTAATGAAACAAGTAGGCATTGCCATTTTTTTTTTTAAAGAAATAGTTCAAAAGACTACAAAGTGTAATAATCTCTTGATGTACAGTGTGGCTGCCTTTCTGGAAAATGTAGTGTCAATTAAAATGAATAAAATTACTTTGTGTTTCTATATAAAATACTTTGGTTATAGGCATGAATATACACATTCTCCCCTTCCCAAATACGCTATATATGGGATATTCAAAAGCTATGTAGGCACTATACAGTTCTTGGCCACATTGGATATTTTGAGTTTTACATGATCTATAGCAGCTGTCCTCCAAATTATTGAGAAAAAGTCAACCCTCTATATAATTACTCCTAGGGGTTAGAACAATCTGCCACTGGTCTTCAGGAGAACCACATAAACAGTTTTGCAAGATTCAGTACCTTTGTGAATGTTATTATAAATGCTTGCCTTAGGATTGCAGGATGATATCTGCTGGTCCCCGCGCTCAAAGTCTCTCATGTAAGAACTATTTCTAACTGAAAACCCTACTATACTTTGAACTCACAAATCTCTAATAATAAATTTCACTTAAAAATTCTGTAAAAAAGTAGACAATAAACTTATGTATAGTAGGAAACTAAAGACAGTTGTACTGCTCACCTTGCTTCCTCTCTGGGTGTACTTTCCCTAAAATCACTTTCTCCTGTGTTTCCTAGGTAAACAAGATCAAACTGATCTACAAGATCTACTTCTTTCACACTAGTGCAAAAGTATGCTGAAACAAATAACCTAAAATTCATTTATAGACGACACTGAAATGTTTCATTACATTGTATTTGGAAGAGTATCTCTCTAATTAAATTCTATTAGCCACCTATTAAAAATAGTTTATATTTCTTGGTCAACCTAATGACTGCATTGTTCAAATTCAGAGCTCAGGTCAGAAAGAGCACTGAGTCCAGGAACTGAGAAAAGTGACTTAAGTATTTTCAGAAGTTCCATTAAGTGGGATTGGAACATGTAATTTATTTTCGGCACAAAACTTTTGTTATATATAGATGTCATGTTAAATTATCACACCACTTGTAAAAGCAGTGTAATTAGAGGTATACCCTCACTTTAAACAAAAGCCATAGGACTTCAATTTACCTAAAGATATATATTGCTTAGAATAAAGTCATTATAGTTGCCCTTTGAACACAAAAAAATGACTGAGTTATAATGCCATTTTAAAAATGAATCAACTAGAAACCTGGGGAGCTGACTTGATGAATAAAGCACTTCTCTGACAAGTGTGAGGACCTGAGTTTAGATCCCTAGCACCCACATCAAAAGCTGGGTGGCTGTGGGGGTCTGCCTTTAATTTAATCCCAGTGATCTGAGGCTGAGACAGAGAACCCTTGGGGCAAACTGGCTAACGACTGGGTTCAGGAAGAGACCCTGCCTCAGTAAATACAGAGTGATTGAGGAAGACACCTGACGTAAACCTCTGGCCTCCACATACACAGGCACATAACTGTACCTAAACATGTGGGTGTATGCCTTCCCCTCCTACACACGCACACACTACACACACATATATATACAAAAAAGGATAAATCAGATACTGGAGAGATGGTTGTTCAGCAGCTAAGAATACCAGCTGCTCTTGCAGAGGATCCAGGTTCAATTCCCAGCACCCACTTAGTGGCTGACAATCATTGGTAACTCCAGTTCCCGGGAATCTTTTGCCCTCTTCTGGCCACCATGAGCACTGCATGCATGTGGTACACTTAGGTACACACAGGCAAAATACTTGTACACATTAAAAAAAAAAATGAGTAATTTTTAAAGGGATGAATTCAATGATTGAATATCCATTAAATTTTTACACATTATAAAAGACATAATTATACTCACTGAAAACTAATTAGACTCTGTAAGTGAAATAGCCATTTTAACAGATATCTAGCCTGCTTTTCCATTTTAAATTTCACTAATTTACTAATAACGTGTAAAATAATTTAATCTTTCTTTTAAAAATAATCTTAGTCTGGCTATGTATTGATTCATAAATGTAATTAAATAGTAAAATATATCCATGTGTAGGCACTACCTTGATATAAAAAATAAGCACACTTTGGTATAAACCAAACATTTGTCTTTTACAACATGGGGATTTCTAATTGAGTGTACAAAGAAACTTTGACAAGATCTGGAACCTCCATGTTTGTGAAGTGAAGTTCACGCTTGGCTCAGCTTTAAAGCAGCTGAGCACACACGAACTCTACACATGCCTATGATTTCAATAAAAGCCATTCATTTCAGAAGTCATATTTCCTATTAAACAGAAAATACTGGTGCCAATAAACAATATTCACACCTAAAAAATGTGATCTGAAAAACTCATCAGATACTGCAAAGTTCTAAGTACACAGCAAATGTCTCGACAAAGCCTGGTACTCACCTGGTACTTGGCCGCTTTTGCAAAGCTTTATCCAGAATGAGGGATGGAGCGCTCCTCCGTCTTTCTGCTAGTGTTTTCATCTTCTGTGGAGGAAAACAAAATCAAAATAAAGACCAGATGGCTTGTAGATGAAATAAACGTTGATTTTTAATCCAATTCAACAAATTTTGTATTGACTATCAAGGAGCCTACGATTTCATGATGGTTTTAAATAGGACCATAAGTGTCAAAATGTGGTGTAGGCAGTTTACTGTCAGAAAATAAGGAGGCAAAAGCTGGTAAGAATGCCTGGGAAGAGCACTATTTGTATTGCGTGTTAGGTCCTATGGCGAAGGCTAGACATGGATCATCTCATTCATATTCTAAAGTATCACCAGAGGATATACTTCTGGCTCCATTGCATAGAGAAGATATGTTCTCAAATAGAGATAGGTTAGTAAAATGAATAGAGTCACAAACAGTCATGATCAACATTCAGACCGTTTGGCCAAAGCCATTCATCCTGTTAAATCCTTGTGTGGCCAGAGCTCTCACTTGCTGCCCAAAAGCGTGTGTCAGCTATGCTGAAGAGCTGCATGTCACTCCAACAGGAACCTCACAGAATCAACTAGCTGGCTCAGTGTCGGTATCTCAGTAGGAGAGTCACAAAAGAACCAGCCACTTCTCAGCTAATTAAGTACAACTTAGATACCAGCATAGGAGCTGAGGAGACATCTACTTGGATACTATCCTCGGTTGGTACAATTCTTATTTCACAGATTCATTATTTCTCTGGGATCCTCATACATGGCTGCTGTCACCGCTACTCTGACCTTATTTTTGGTGTTCACCTCATTAATCTTTTGTCTCTTCTGTAGACACCATACGTCCAAATCTCCTTAACACAGCCAAGGAATCAGCTGAAGTAATTACATAAACAATAAAGAGGAAACAGCTGATTCTACTTCCTTCTCCCTTCCTCCCTTTATTCAGGAGCCATTTTTACTATTTTAAAAATTCAAATGTATCCAATGCTCATGGTCTTATCTGAGCTCCTTACTATCTGCTTTGACTTTGAGAGGTTGGTTGCCTTTTCCATGGTGCCTGTGTCAGCAGCTTTACATTTACTTTCTCACTTACATCTTCTGATGTCACTACCAAAGTCCTGCAGAAGTTCTTCATTAGTTCATGATTTCTAATTCTAAGCTCCTTGACATTCAAGTTGTCAAGAATTTGGAAAGGATTCAAAGCATAGCCACAGAATGGACTAAAATGGGGGAGAAAAGAGCTTTTGAAATAGAAATGAGGTTCTTCATGTCTAAAGTAATAATTTCTAAACCAGCACATCACTGTCACCCGTGGGAAATGAGCATTCTCATGAATGATAAGATAGCAGGAAAGAAACTCCAGGTTTACCCTGGATAATAGATATCGGAAAATTCACAAAAGTTGTAAACTAAAATTTTACAGAATTTTATACAAATTGGATCCCTTAAGAATTCAAGGAGTAAGAAACCAAACTGTCTGACTTAAGGAAATCTTTCTGAGTGATAGTTGTTAAACACAGGAATGGATAATTTTAAAATTGGTGACACACACTCCTTTGTACAGGGTTTACATTTTTTTTTTGGAAATAACATGAACATTTATATGCAAAGTGATTAGACTGTGTTCTAAGTAATACAATACTGTCAGATGTATGAAGGTTCAAATGTTGACTATCTCCACCTCATTCAGCTTGATTCATTCAGTGTAACAAAATAACAGAATA
>NW_008337842.1:3924254-3962240 GCF_000622305.1 Nannospalax galili | reverse complement strand
ATATTCCAAGATAATTTATATTGTCTATGAAATGAAAAGATTGGATTACATAGTTTCTTAGGTCCTTTCTATTTCTGATATTCATCCTGGATTTGCAAGAAAATAAACATTATATGCATCATGCATTTAGGATTCACAGGACTCACACTGTTTCTAAGTAATGAAGTCTTATAACTAGCAGATATAACTGAAACTTAATATACAGATTTAAATATTAACTCCTCTAAAATATACAGATCTCTCTTGCTCATGGAGCAAAACAAAGGGCCAATGGGAGATCTGAATAAAATTCACTCATCTTTACTTGGGCAATAAAGTCTTGAATTTTCTCCTTGTTTATAGCAACATGAAATACAATATATTGAAAGAAAATGAGACTGTTGATTCCTTTACTAATATATAGCAGTGCAAATTTGTCAGGACAGGCTAAGTTGAGAGACCAGCACCAGCTATTTTTATATTTGTTCTGTGATAAAGATTCTTGTTTCATTAGAAATAGAAAGTAAACTTCAAACAGCATTTATTTTGTTCACTTAAAAACCACTATCTAGTGTGAGATTCTAAAGAGTTTTCCAGATTCAAGTGTTCACTGTTTATATCTCAGTGACGTCATAAAAAGTGGATGCAATTTTGGAAGGAAATATTTTTTAGAAGGTAATCTTTAAAAATGCATAAGCTATGTAGTAAGCTAAAAACAACTGTATAGCTTTTTTGAAAATGATATTCATATGGTACTATTTATTCAGTGTGAAGCAGTCTCAAGATTAACAAGAATTTTCTGTGTGTTAAAAATCAAAATAAACATGAAATAGTATTTGTCTATTCCTCTGCCTCAAGTGGGAAAAGAAGATCTTAAAAGAAACCTTGTAAGGGAATAGTGATTAAAATGTAAAAACTGTTGTTTCTTGCAAACAGCCATTTATTAGATAAGCACAACATGCACATTAGAGAGAAATAAAATCTTTGAGCTTTTTTCATCCTCTCTCCTCTGAAGCTATATTTAGTTTGGTAGGTTAAAAAAAAAAAAAGATTCTTCCAAGAGCAAATAGCAGGGGTCACAAATGCAGTTGAGAATGAAAAGTCTGTAATTCATGTTTTGATTTATGTTTCAAAATAACATAAAACTTCAGCTCCATTACCAGAAAGATGCTTTTCACCTCAAGTCATTTTTAAGTAGTTGAATTTATTACAGATTCAAGTCTCTGTTTTCTTACCTCACGTCACATATTACGCCTCAGTTATACAACTTTGTTGTTTTAGCTTTCTGCCCCTTCCCAGAAAACAGTCTCTCTCTTCTTCCAAACTTTATTTCTTTCTTCAACAATTATTTACTGAAATTCCACTTTGCATCCCCAAAGCTTAGTATGCTTGTCATAAACAACAATAAACTCAATAAACAGGGGAATATATAATTTTTTTGAGACAGGGTCTCTCTGTAGCCCCAACTAGCCTGGAACTTGCTATGTAGAAAAGGTTGGCCTTGATCTCACAGAGATCCTCCCACCTTTCTCTTTCTTTCTTTCTTTCTTTCTTTCTTTCTTTCTTTCTTTCTTATTTATTATTTTCACTTTATGTGTACAAGTGGATTGCTTACATGTGTTTAAGTACATCTGTGTTGTGGAGTGGCCACAGAGGTCAGAAGGAGTTAGATACCCTGGAATTGGAGTTATGGCCAGTTGTTAGCCACCACGTGGCTGTTGAGATTTGAACAAAGGCCTTCTGCAAGAACAGCCAGTGCTCTTAACCACTGAATCATCTCTCTAGCCCTTGACTATGGAGATTAAAGGAATGTGCCACCATGCCCTGCTGGAAGTATGTTAATTTTAAAGCCCAGTCATTCACCACACCAATACCCCCCACCAAAAGCCCAGCAAACCACGAGGTATGGTGCTGACACCAGTAATCCCAGCACCTGAGAGGCTGAAGCAGGAACACTGCTGTGAGCTAGAGGCCAACCTCGGGTATACAGTGAGATCTTGTCTCAAAAATTTTTTTAAAAAAGAAAAACAAAACTTTTCTTTTTTAAAAAAACAAAAACAAAAACTTCCTTGTGAAATGGAGGCATCTGCTAAGATGCCAGGTAGTAACAGGCATTCCCATACACTGAAAACTTTCTTTATACCCGTGTTAACATCACTTGGGGCTGATGATTTAGCGAAGATTCCTTACTTGCCAACAAACTGTGCCAGGATAACTGGATAATTATATGCAGAGGAATAAAGTTGGGCTTGTAACTCATACCACATACAACAATTAACTCAAACTGATTAAAGTCATGAATTAATGCTATAAAAATCCTACCCAAATACAAGCTGTCTTGGTCACTTCCAATGAGGGACTCAATGGTTTCTACATGGGATACTCAAAACGCAATCAATTAAAGAAAGAAGCAAGTAAACTGGACAGTATTAAGATTGGATATTCAACAGAATGGAGGAAATCTGTAAATTATGCATATATCAAATTACTTCTATTTAGAATATATATATATAACTATTACAACTCAGTAAAGAGGCAAATGATCCAATTAAAAAAATCAGATGAAGATCTGACTAGTCATTTCTCCAAAGAAGACATGAAAAGCATTTGAAAAATTGTTCAACATTATTATCCATCAGGGCAATAAAAACCACAGTGAGATACTACTTCCTACACAATAAGATGGCAGTAAGGAGAGAGAAGTTTACTGGTAAGAATACAGAGAAAGTGGATGCTTATACAACACTGTCAATTCTAAGTTTGCACAGCTACAATGGAAAGCAAAAGTCCCACAAATGGTTAAAGTGCATTTCCAAGTGCACAGTCCTGTAAGCCCATGCCTAGGTACCTAGCCAAAAGAAACGAAAATATATGTCCACCCAAACACTTGCACAAATATTTACAGCAGCATTATTCCTAGTAAAAAAGGAAACAACTCCAATGTCTACCAAGCTTATGAATGAATAAACTAATGCCATATGCTTACACATGAGATATAACTTGGTTTTGTTACCAAGTAAAATACTGATACATGCTATGACACACATGGTTGAACCTTGAAAACATTATGCTAATTTAGATAAAGCAGTCATAAAAGACCATATATTATGTTATTCCATTTATATAAGCTGTTCAGAATAAGAAAATCTATTAATGCAGATTAGTGTTTGGCTGGACTGTGGGGAGATGGGACTTGAGAAATGACTGAGAGTTGTGGGGTCCTTTAGGCATCAAAATGCTCTAAAATGCATAATTCTAGAACTAATCTAAAAGCCAATGACTTGAACATTTTAAGAAGGTGAATTGTATAGGATTTTATTTGTTAAAACAAACAACTTAAAACCTAACTACCTGACTACTAAATCATTAGACTCTGGCCTAGCAAACTGGTTCCTAGCCAAAAACTATAATATTCTTTCTTGTAACAACCATCTGGTATAGTACACAAAAATGTGAAACTGCCTATTTGCTTTTTGTTTCAGTGGTTCTCTATCTGAATTCCTGAACTGGCCTCCCTGCTTAGCAGAATTTGCCACCACTCCTCCCCTACGCCTCCTGTGACCTACTTAGGTTTTTACATATTAAATCATCAAAAGTTGTTTATTAAGTGAATGGATTAGCACTACTTACATATAAAACTTTATGGTGGTTAACACAAGTATGCCAATGTAGGAAAATGAACTTATAAGCAGGCAACTAAGGAAGAATGTTCTGCATTTTTATTTCAGCAACTCAGAGAACATATTTTTGTCCATTAACATCTTCACATTTTATTCCTCTAAAAGATTTTCAATAAAGGAAAGAGAAAAAATATTCCCCCACCAGCATTTTATAGCAAATAACACTGGCTCATAAAAAGCATTTTTGTTGATATTTCTTTTAAAAAGATTTTGCTTAATTTTAATACTTTTAAAAGGAAATTATCAAATCTACCAATCTCCTCCCCCAGTTCCTCCCTATCCCCCCACCCCCTGCCAACTATTCCCTCCCAGTTTCATGTATTCTTTTTTTTAAAAAGACCCCATGAGTCCACTCGGTGCTCCAGAAAGTGCATGCATTTAGAACCATCAACTGGAGCATGGGTACCCTCTTAGGGGTTGCACCCCTGAAGAAAATTGACTCTCCCTTTTCCAGCAGCTCTTAATTGTCAACAGCTCCAGAGACAGGCGTGGAACTTCATGAGCCCCTCCTGTACCACGTTTGGATGTTGTCTGGCTTGATACTGTGCATGTAGACACAGATGCTGTGCAACAGCCTCAGCATGTCCACAACTACCAATTAACTACAGTCATTCACTCCCTCTCCCTCTTACAATCTGTCTAACTGCTCTTCTGAGTTGATCCCTGAGCTTTGGGAGGAAGGGTTATAATATAGATGTCCCACTAAAGGCTGAAGCATTTAGCCTTTATAAAATGCTGGTGGGCGAATATTTTTTCCTCTTTATTGAAAATAAAGCATTCTGAAGTCTCTTATTTTCTGCACACTGACCAGTTGTGGGTTTCCGTGTTAATCACTGGTTTAGTTACGTTCTATTGCTGTGATTAAAAACACTGACCAAAGCCAACTTGGAGAGGAAAGGGTTTACTTTATCTTTCATTTCCAAGGTCACAGTTCATCACTGAGTGAACTCAGGGCAGGAACCTGGAGGTATTTACTGAAGCACAGACCATGGAAGAATGCTGCTTACTGACTTGTTCCCCTGGCCTGTGCTCAATCTGCTTCTTATATAACAGAGGACCAGACCTGCCCAGGGGTGGCACTACCCATAGACAGCTGGGCCCTCCCACATGACTCAATAATCAAGAAAATATTCCATAGACATGGTCACAGGTCAGTTCAAGGGAGGAAATTCTACAATTGAGGTTCCCTTCACCCAGGTGTGTCAAACTCACAAGTGAAGCTATCCAGCACAATTGACCCCTTGTCACCCTGTTACATCACCATTAAAGCACAATATTTCCATTTCTTATCCCCAAGATCTCATGCTAATATTAATATTATAACATAAAACTATACAAGTTTACCCACAATCCTTAAAAATGGAAACACTTTAAAAGTTAAAATTCTCTTTAAAGCCTCAACCGTGGGCTCCTCTAAAATCCAAAATGAATTAAATTAAAAAGGAAGAATCAGGAATGCTTATGTAAAACTCAAGTCCAGCAAAATGACTCAAGGCTGTATATCTTGGATTCACTCACTATCTTCTGGGATACAATGGGCTTGGGCAGCTCCACTTCTCTGGTTCTGCAGTCCACAGCACACAGAGCTTGTCTCAAGCTCAGGTCAGCTCCACTCCGTACCTGTTGCTCCCCTTGGTTGTCATCCCACAATCCTGACATCACCAATATGCTGGGGTCTCTATTGAAACTGAGGCTACCCCTTCACCAATGGGCTTTTCCTGGCCTCTCAGGGTGCAAACCCTCAGATTCTCTCCATGACCCCTTCAATCCTGGGGATCTTCATGGTAACTGAGGCTACACCTTCACTAATGGCCTTTCCTGGCCTCTCACAGTGCCAAGCCTCAGTTGCTCTCCAGCTATCCAGCACAATCACCATCAAAATTAAGCTTATCTGGTGAGGGTTGAGAGATACACTAATCTATGGGTATAACAGTAAGTAAGAGTAGGTTTAATACTATGTCTGTTTAGCACAACAGTAGTAGTATGTTTTCTCCTAGGGCCTATCACCTACCCAGAAATGGGTCTGAGGCCTAGTTAATGGTACTAGGCATGAGTTTCATCTTGTGTAGCAGACCTTAAGTCCAATCAGAAAGTGGTTTTATTCCAATTAACATGTTGTTTCAGTGGGCAGCATATCTTACCAAGCTAGTCATTACTGTAGTCTGCACAGTTCACAATTGAGTAAGATTTCTGGTTGCTTTTATTCTCTGGTAGCATGCATAGAATTTTCCAGCACTATGAAAGCTATCCAGTAGGAATGAAGCTTCCATGTAGGTACCAGCTTGATTTCTCTGTGTCCTGTGTCTCAAGTACATGGCATCTTCAGCAATAGGGTCTTACTGTCAAGTTCTGGAGGGTAACCAAGAGCACTGACAATATTCTGTAATGTTTTGGGGAGAGTCTCATGGAACCCCACTGACCAACGATTTGGCCCTGGGCTTTTTATTTGATGTTCTACACTGTTTCCTTTTATCATATGTCTATGTACATATTTTAGGAAGCATCTATGGTGGTAGGTTTCCATGTAGATTTTTAAAAGGTCTTTAGAGAACACTTTTATGTAAAAGCCTGCATACAGGCTCTCCTTGGAATTTTAATTTTATGCCAACCCACTGATACTGCACTATTTTATTCAACCTACAAATCTGAATCCACGTCTGCTCATTCTTGGCTCTCCTACTGATTAAATGAAAAAATAAAGCTTATCAAAAGAAAGGAACAAGATGAAAGATCCAAGTCAGAGGTAAACTGCAATTTTTCATGGTTTGTTTATAAACAAAATCCAGGCATTCCATTCAAATGTAAGTGAAATGGTGTTAAAGACACTTTCAAGCATTTAGAGTAAATAAGAATAACATTAAAATAAGGTATCTGTCCCAAGTATCAGGATTACAAACTAGCACCATCAAGATGAACAACTTTTTTTTTTTTTTCACATGGATCTGTGGCTTCAGCTCAGGTCCTAGTGCTTGCAAGACAGTGGTTAGAGTAAAACATGGGATGAACAGGTATCTGACAGGTCACCAGGAGTCAGATATCCCAAGAAAACAAATGAGTTTAGGACTGCCACTGCTCATGGGAATTTGCCATGAATTCAGGAAAACTAAATGGCAACCTTGAGAGTAATCATTCCTGTAGCTATGATATGGATAGATGGGTCTTGTGCTTTACCATATAAATATATGGAGTCAAACAAGAATGTACTTCTGATGCGAGGAACTGCCCTACCCAGCGTATTCTGTAGTTATTAGGATACTGCATAATAAAAAGTTTTGCAGTTCTCAGTTAGAAAATAGTAAGAATTGTGTGGGATTATTTTAAAGAACTACGTATTTTTACAACTAGAAAAATATTTAATCAAATTTACAAATTAGCGTGCTCAAACTTGACGGTTAATCCTTTTATGGCTAGCCTGTGCAATTTGGTGAGCAGGAAACTTTGTCCTCCCTGCATGCCTACAGTATTTATTTGTGGAGACATACTAGGGCCACTGAACAATTATAGTACAGAAACATTGGCTCTGCAAAGGGAAAATAACTATTTTTAGCCTCGCACCTCGCTCCTACTATCACAAGATTTTGGCCACTGGGTGAGCTGAGGTTTCCCGCTCCTGTCAGTCCAGTCTGTGCTAAGCATCACCTTCTATTCGCTCAGACTGCCATCCAGAATCAGTTTGAACACTCAGCTCCAACAAATACCATCACAGTACAGACTACTATGAACACATTAAATTCCTCGTGAGGTTAGGATAGAAACAACTTTGCTTTTGGCTCCTTCTTCCCTCTTCAAGGCAATTATTACTTTGAAATATAGGAACAAACACGAGATTCCATATAATGTGGACGAGTGGGCACTGGGGAGAGCAGACACTGGGCCTTAAATCTGGGCCCTAGTTCTATGACAAATTTTCTCCAGATTCTCTCTAAAATAGACAGAATCTCCACACTGCTTACTTGCCATGGAATAAAAATGTATAATATACATTTAATACATGGAATAAAAATGTATAATATACATATATATATGCATGCATATATATACATATATATATGAAATTCTTCTGCAATGAGAAACACATGAGAAACACTGTGATATTGGGGTATACCTATAAGAATTAAGGTACTGTGCATAGATAAATATGAGAATATTAGAATGTCCCTTACATATAATTCTTTGTTCCTGTGTCTCCATCCCTGCCCCACATGGGATTCTGGGCTATCATTATGATGGGTCTTTGACAATCCTCTAAATTAGAGCCACCAGCTTCAACCTTTGGCCATGACTCCCATCCAGTAGAACTCAAGTACACAGGTCAACCTCCAGTGCTGTCTGCCTAACAGTCCCTCTCAGAGCAGAGTTCTGCTGTACTGTTTCACATCATGGCCACCCGAAATGGTATTATTTATACAGTCTCACATACTATGATAAACACAGTCACAGTTTGGCTATCTCAGTGAGGGTCAGGGGACTAGAGGCATGAGGTACACTGCAATCATTGGGAAGTGCTGCCTGATGATCTTTCATTTTTCCATATGTAGAGAGAGAAAGGTATTATGATCAAATCCAAAAGATACAATGATTAAGAAAAACCCAAGGGTATCAATGAGACATATATCTATGTCTAAATAGATTCATATATAGTATTATCTAGTAAAGCTAAGGTTTAAAGAGGTAACTGAAGAGGAAGAAGAGAGAAAAGATCCATTTGCCATGGTGTAACAAAGTCCCAGGTAAAGAAGGGAGGCAAAATGTTGCAGTTGTGTTTTCCAGATCCTTGCTAAGTGATCTGATGTGGTGGCTCATACCTTCCATTTTCAGAGTCCACATGCAAGTGACCAGACATCTAAAAACAGGTTTTACATTTCAGTTGTGCCATGTGACAGGTGCCTGTCAAAATTAGGTCAGGGCTGCTCAGCACACTGTTGACACATGGTGCTGATGGGACTGCTTCTGCTGTTGACTGGATCTTTCTGATCTAAACTTGTCCTGAAGAAAATAAGGTTGAAACAAACTTAAACTGGGATGTGTTGTCTAAAAGCCCCATTATGGATGGATGACTGAAGATGACTATCTTTGCTCTTTTTGTTTTTTCCCACTTCCCAAATTGGGGCAAAGTCTCCCATATAGGAAAAAAGCTACCCTGAAGAGCACCCCATCCTCATTTGTTTCAGACAACTATTACAGATATTACTACTGCATACAACTTTCTCTCTGGAAGCCTCCTGAACAAAGCAGGACTTGTAGAAATCTTTAACCTTGAACACTTGCTTTCCACTAGAAACAAGAGGAAAGCAAACTTTTCCTTCACTGTAACATATTTATCAAGTCTCTGGAGACAGGAACGGTGTATTTCAAGAAAATTCATCAACTCACAAAAACAAAATACACTTATATCTTCAAAACACTACATTTGAGACATGAGTATATGTACATACACATATGACTTTGTCTTTATAGAGCTATTTTTTGTAGTACTTCAGAGTTTATGATGAATTTTAGTGGCAACTCAAGTTAAAAGAATGGGAGTTTTATAATTACATGCTTTCAGTAAGTTGTATGCACTTCTATAAGACACAAGATGCCTCTACACTATAAAAAGTATCCAAATACATCCTGAGAACTATGAAATAATTCAGACATCTAAGTTATCAATAGATTTCATTTTCTGATTTCCTGCTTCTCTTCAGTATATTGACCATGTTCTATTGTTTGTCTTGCAAACTTCTCACTAAACCATAACCTGAGAGATTGCTGAAGTTTCTAAAAGTAGTAACTACTTCATTACAATCATGACTTCAAAACTAGTAACAACAACTGCAAAAGCTATTTAGGTGTCTATATCTGTGGTTTGTGAATTTCCAGTCTATGAGTTATAAATGCTTTAACCTATGAGACTTAATCTTCAAAATTAAATAACTGGGTCTGGGGAGATGGTTCGGTGGATAAGAACACTTGCTGTGCAAGCATGAGGGCCTAAGTTGCAAAACAGAGCATCCATGTAAAAAGATGAGCAAGGCTGTATGTGCCTATAATCCTAACATTGGGGTATGGAAACAGGAATATCCTGAGAGTTCCCTAGGCAGCTTGCCTAGCTGAAAGGTGAGTTTCTGAATCAGAGACCCCTTCCCTAAGATATTAAGGCAGAAAATAATATAGGAAGATCCCTAATAACCTATTCTAGCTTCTGTATGTGCGCTCGTACATTTATATGCATGCACCAAACACATACACGCACACACAAGTGCACACACAAGCAAACACACACACACACGCGCGCACACACACACACACACACACACACACACACACACACACACACTGGGAGCACTTAAATAATTACAATGAATAGACATTTTTAGATGCATACAAATAAAAGATTGTACCTAACTTTTATAATAACTATAACTTATTTTATTCTCACAAGACTCTTAGAGTCACTTAACTTTTGCAATGTTAAAATACATTACTGTGTTCATGTTTTAAGAATAGCTTTTTTTTTCAGATTCAAGACTTCCAAGTTTACTGAACTGTCAGATTCAGCAACATTTCTCCTGCACGTGATTTTCCACAGAAGAATGATCAGAGGCACAGTAGTTGGTGCACCACATATAACTGAAATATGGTCCTAAGTCTACCTGAAGAAAACACTAAGCTTTCCAACAGAAGACAAGGCCTGTGGTATCAGCATGGATGTCATGTCTTGCTGAAGAGCTCCTGAAATACATCTGCTTTCCTTCTACAAACCTTAGAAAGTGACAGACATCAAGGTATAAAACCTAGAAAGGCATCAAAGTAATTAGACTAGTGATTGCTTCACAGATTGTCACTATTAGTCAATGTTTACTTAACATTACCTAGCGTCTCCAGTGAGCACAACAAAAGGATCTTATGTACCTGGTTTTGTACAATTTACTTTGTGAGTAACATCAAAGAAGGGCTCAGCAGGATACTGTTAGGCATGGGCATGTTTTTCTTAGTCCAGAAGAGTAAAAGTAAAGTAGATGGTCCATTCAAACTCCAATATCACACAGACATTTGGCTAAAGTCAGTTCTTATGGGTGGCCCACCATGAAGTGCTCTAACCAGATCTGCTCCAGAGAATGCATAAAGAGACAGAGTGGAACTGATAATAGCAGCTGCTACAGTATGAAATGCTAGAGCTATTTTAAAATTATTTTCCTTTTATTGGTTTCCTAGGCCTATAAATTTACCTTTCTTACCCTGATACTCACTCAGTTGAATGGTTTTTAATTATTATAGTGATGTCAAAGGGTCAGTGTATTTGTGTCTGACACAAGTCATTGCTAAATTTGAAATGATGTTAACATGGGCTTTCATTTCACTAGAACTATTCAATGCAAAAATGAATCTGCTCAAGAATTCATGTTTTCAGTAGAGTTTAAAATCACTACATTTTTTTGGTCTTTTTGAGACAGGGTCTCCCTGTAGACCCAGCTGGCCTGGAACTCACTATGTAGACCAGGCTGGCCTCGAACTCACAAGGATCCGCCTGCCTCTGCCTCCCAAGTGCTGGGATTAAAGGCATGCACCACCATGCCCGGCTAAAAGTCACTACATTTTAGAGCCCCAATTCTAGGAATTGCTACACAAATTTACTGTATGCTTTTGTTTTTTTTTTTTTTTTTTTTTTTTTGAGACAGGGTCTCTCTGTAGCCCCAGGTGGCCTGGAACTCAGTGTATAGACCAGGCTGGCCTGATCTCAGAGATCTACCTCCCCCTGCTTCCCAAATACTAGGAGTAAAGGCAGAGGCAGGCAGATCTCTGTGAGATCAAAACCAGCCTGGTCTACATACTGAGTTCCAGCCCAGCTGGGGCTACAGGGAGAGCCTGTCTTGGAAAAGAAAATTTAAAAGGGGGATGTGTGCTTCCTTTAAACAGCCTGATGTGGAGCATCCAGCTTAATTCCTGTTTGTTCAAACCAGGATCATGTTTGTTTCTTTAATGACAGCTCTATTTAGTCCATTTTTGCTATTGTTTTTGTCTCTTCCTTTAGACTTGTACTGTTCAATATTGTAACCATTGAATATAGACGACTATATACATTTACATTCAAATTAAGTAAAATTAAAGAAAAAAATCAAGTTAGATTTCATCAAATTAAAAACTTCTGTTCATTTAAAGACAATGCTAAGGAAATAAAAATGCAAATTACAGACTGGGGGAAGACATTTTTCAAATCACATGCCTGATAAAGGATTTGAATACAGACTGTATAAACTACCTTAAAAACTTAGTAATAAAAAAGCCAACAACCAGATGAAAATTTGCAAGATATTTAAGTAGATAATTTATCAAAGATATGTAGGTGGAAAGATATTCAAAGTCACTAGTCATTGAGGAAATACAAACTTGTATCATTAGGTTCAATTTTATACCTACTATGATGTAACCAAAAAGAGATAATAACAAGTGTTGGTGAGGATATGGAGAAACAGAATTTGTATATACCACTATTAGAAATGTAAAATCACTTCAGGAAAACACCCAACTGAGTAATTCTTTAAAAGTCAAATATATACCTAAATATGATGATCCACTCATTCAATGCCTAAGTACTCAAAAGAAAGCATAGGCCCATGCAGATTTGTGTATGAAGTTTATAAACAGGAGCTTTACTGGTAATAGCCAAGAATTGGAATCAACCCAAATACTCATTAGCAAGTCAATGGAAAAATGAATTGTGTTCTACAGGTTGACCCTCCCTCATCCAAAACCCTGAAATCTAAAATGCTTCAGACTCTGAAATTTTCTGAGTGTTGCTCTTGGGACACAAGTGGAACATTCCACACCATACCTCAGGTGACAGGGTGAGGTCAAATACAGGTGCACTGAAAACAATGAACAAAATTTCCTCCAGGTTGTATGTACAAGGTGCATACAAACATAAATGAGCTTCATGCTTAGACTTGAGTACCATCAGAAGATATCTCATTGTGGATATGCAAATATTCACAATCCCAAAATATGAAATCTGAAACTCTTCTGGTTCCAGGTAATTTGGATAAAGGAGATCCAACCTTTCCTGCTCAACAACAAAAGGCACTAGCCCATGTAAACATGGATAGTTATAAAAGCTATAATGAAAGGCAAAAAATATATAAAATTTGATTTCATTTATAAAAGTTGAAAATGCAAATTTAATCTACAGTAACATAAAGCAGACAAGTGATTTCTTGGAAATCTGGAGGCTTTGGAGGTGTACTCTTACATCAAATCTTTAGAGTTATAAACGTTAAATATGTGCAGGTGTTATCAATTAAACCTCAACGAGCTGTTAACATCTTCAGTTCAGCTGTTCTATACACTTGTTTTCATAAATAAAGTTTTACAGGAACACAGTTAAGCACATTCACTTATGTACTATCTATGTTGCTTTGGTGCTATGATGGGAACCTGAAATATAGACTATACAGCTTTCAAACCTAAGATATTTACTATTTTTTTCTTTAAGAAAAGGTTTGGTGAGCCTTCTCTAAGGATAAACTGAGGAGAGGGATCATTCTTGTCCTGTTTTTGCTCTACATCAGCTAACTAATGCTTATGAAACACTATATAGCAGACACTAGTGGAGCTGGGAGCAAGATCGTGGTAGTTTTCACAAATCCGGTGAGGGATGTATGAAACAGGCAAACAAGTAAATAAGAAGATAATGATAGATAATGATGCAGAGAATAATGCTGAGATGACAATAAAGCAGAAGGTAGGAGTGTGATGGAGAGCTCACTGCTGTTTCCACAGTGAGTAAAGATCTCAGGGAAGATCCCAGATCCGAACAACATGAAAAGAAACCAACATACAAGGGGAATAATAGGCTTTAAAACAGAAATAAAGTCGATGACTTAAAGTATGAAAGACCCATGTGCCTGAACACACACACACACACACACACACACACACGGGTGGGGGTGGAGGTAGATAAATGGAAGTAGACAAGATCAAGAAAAAGGACCTGGGTTTTATTATAGATACGACAAAAGCCCCTTCAGAACTGTGAACAGATAAGCAACATGATCAGTCCATAGTTTTAAAAACATCATTCTGGTGCTGCAAAATGCAGAATGGGTCACAGAAGGGCAAGAAAGGGTTCAGGCAAGGAGTCTCTGTAAAGGCACACGGTAGAGATGGCTTTACTGCAGTGGCCGTCATGGTGGTAGGGAAATCTGGATGCTGTGGATTGGCTGTTGGAGGATGAGGAAAGGCACTGAAAAGAATTCCTAGATTTTTGAGTTTCAACAACTTGGGACACAGTGTTTCGAACTAGAGATGCAAAACAATTTACAATAACCGCCGGAATCAGCCTGGGTACGATATGCCATTATTCATTCAATCTTACATTTAATTTTCTCAGCAACCTTGGAAAAGTAGATACTGATTTAGTAATGTACCAGCCCATTATGTTTTCCAGTGAAGGGCACCATCTTAGAGACAGTGGTTATGCTGAGTACAAACAACTGAGGAGAAAGGGCAAAGTAACCCTTAAGGACAAGTGCTACTTGACAAATGATGAAACCTCTCTTTAATGGTCCCTCCTTTCACTAGCATGCTTAATTATCCTCGGGGGAGGGGCCACACTCTTTAAGAAAATAAATCCTTGATTCTTTCCAGTTCTTTAGATTTACAAAAATAGAAAATGCCTTAAATCTATTAATGTTCATTGGCCATCCTAAATTGGGACAGATATCCTGGTGACTTCACGTTTTATTTGGGAAGACTGATTACATACATACACACTCCATCTCTGAAGGTAGAAAGAAAAAAATCACAAGGACAAACTGCAGCCTCCATACATCAAAGGCTGAGCCGCTACCACAGCCCATACATCAAGTTCATATACACCCATGGCTGGCTCTGCGACATAGTCAAGGTCCTAGGGAGCTCACATACATTTCTATACAGATGTCATGGCTCTTCAACTGACCTCTAGCCAACACACTATCCTGGTGGGAAGATTTATGGAAGGCCATAAAATCTGGACAAGTAGGGAGTCCGTGCAACCCCTTGTCTCCAATTATAGTCACGTACCTCCTTAAAGACATCCCTTAAGCGCTAGAATGATTCCTCTTCCCACAACTTGTCTCCGGAAAAAACACAATAAGGAACAAAAATGGCCAAAATCTCGAGGGTTTTGTGCTGGAGGAAGGGGGGAAGCAGTCATGGCTACAGAAACACCCAAATCAATTCCTAAGACAGACTAAGCGCAGGAGCCTGGCAGCTAGCGGCCCACGTGCACTTGCTCCAGGAACTGTTCCAAAGACACCTGACCTCCAGCAAATCCTCCCGCTGCACCACAGGCCGCGTGGATCATCAGCAAAAGCTACAAGTAGTTGCTTATCTGTCCTCTCAGCTTTGACAGTGAGCAAGGGCGCCGTCCCCACAGGCTCACACAGGGTCCTCGGGCCCTGCCGGAGTCTCAGGGACCTGGGGATCCGCTCTGCACCCCGCCCCATCCAGCAGAGCCCTCCCGGAACTGCCCACCGCCCACCACCCAGCCCTATCTAGGCCAAGCTACGCCTCCAGGTCCGGTGGTGTGGCCCCGCCGCATCGCAGCTACCTCTGAATCCCGGAGGAGGCCTGGGGCTGCTGCGGAGCGCGCAAGCATCCCTTTCCCGGGTGCACCGGGAGCATCCTGCCTCCGCGGCCAGGTGAGGGCGCGGCGGGCGGTCAGCTCCGGCTGCCCCCCTTCCTCCGCGTCCTCAGGACCCGCCGCTTTCAGGATGACCCCGTCAATGCCACCTCCAGAGGACCCGGTCAAGGCCACCCCAGGGGACCCCCATTAAGGCCACCTCCGGGGTGGACCCCTCATCCAGGTCCGCGCTCTGGTCTGGGGAGGGACCCGAGGGAGGAGTGAGGCTGCTGGGCTGCGCCGACACCGGTTCCCACCAGATACCACAGCCCTGGGCTCCGGGAGGTAGCCCCGAGAAGGATGGAGGGGCGACGCCCCCAGCGGGGACGGTTAACCCCGGGCTCGCGTGCTCAGGGAGTCGCGAACGCGAGGCCCCGCTCGGCGTGCTCACCTTCTTGGTGCCGGGGCCTCCCGCGATCCGAGACATGCCAGTCAGGGAAGACGAGCGCCCCGGCTGCCCGGCTAGAGCGTCTTGCTGGGGGGACATTGCTTCCATGAAGAAAATCTGCGAGCAAATCCCAGTCCAGGATGGGGTTGCGGGGTATGGGGGGGGGGGGGCTACGCGCTCATGTCCGCTGCGCGGCGGCCGCAGGAGGAGGAGACCCGAGGACTCGCGAGCCTAGCAGGGGCCCCGGGGGACCCGTGGCGTTCAGGCCGCGGGCTGTGGGCGATCCCAGCGGCCGCCAGCGCCGCGCCGCCCAGCCTCCGCCCGCCCAGCCTCGGCCCGCCCCTCCGCCCCGCACCCGCGGGGGTCCCGCCCCCTCCGCCCTCCTCCAGCCTCCGCACTGTCCCCGGGCCCCCCGCGCACGCGGCCGTAGGGTTTCTGGTACATTGCGCCCAGCGCGCAGAGAGCCGCTGACCTCCGTCCGCGCCCCCGAGCGAGGCGTGTTCAAAGACGCTCAGAGCCTAGTGTCTTGCACCCGGGCCTCCCGCGCTGCAACCCGCGCCAGCCCGCCGGCTCCCGGCCGCAACCCTTCTCCAGCCTCCGCTGCACCGCGGTGCATCGGAGGAGCAGCGGCGACCTGAGCCTGAGCCCAGGACTTGCAGCGATTTCCTGCCTAGCTTTGGGAGGATTGCGGAGGGGAACCCGCACCCCCACTCCTCGCCGGCGGCCTGGGGAGGGAGTTGGACGTTGCCGAGTGCCGCGGTTGGACAAATTTGGAAGCCCCGTGGCATTGCCCGACCTCGGCAATCTCGAACGCTGGCTAAGCGTGTCAGGGCAGCCCTGGCTGCGGCTTTGGCTCCCTCCGGTCAGCGAGCAGCCCCCCTGCAGGTTTGCACCGGCGGCTTCAGCTGTCTGCAGGCTGCAGGGACCGCGGGCATTCTGAAGGAGAAAGCACTATTAAAAGGAAAATGCAGGCAGAGAGGAGGCTGAAATTTGGCTTAGCTATTGAGAAGGCCACAATATGTGGAAGTGTTTATCAGCTATCTGCGCCTAACTTCCTGTCAGCCCAGATACTGACCCTTTTTCTTTCTTTCCTTTTTTTTTTTTTTTTTTAAGACCAAAGAATAATCAGAGGAGAACCTACCAGGGACCAGGGTTAAGTTGAGTAGTTTGCACTTTGCAGAATTGCCTGCTGGTGTGGTTGATTCGATAGGTGGCATTCTTCCCTTGGAATCAGGACTAGGAAGCAAAACAACAACAACAAAAAAAAACCCACAAAAAAATACCAAGAAGAACACCACTCCCTGATACTAGATTGTTGTGGTTTTGGTTTGTTTTTGTGACCCCCCCCCCAAAAAAAAATCAAGGTTTCTGGCAAGTTGGGCTGCTATTAGGACAGGTTATAAGGGGAATAGAACTCTGATAGGCTCTGTTCCAACTTAGGGATGCTGTCCCTCCCCCCTCTCCTCCCCCCACTCCACCCTCCCAATACACATTACCACACACACACCCACCACTATCACCAAACCCTTGACTTGTTTGTTGTGGAAATAAAAAGCTAACTCTAGGCTTTGGCCACATCACATTGTTTAAAGGAAGCTTAATAAATTCCATATAGGTAACTACACGTTCACATTCGTGTGGCTCAGGGATACACAACACAGCAGCCCCGTGTGCAGCCGTGGGACTTTGTACCCACTGCAGAGTTTTATCGTGAATGTTACACTTAAAGAGGGCTTTGCAGTGCCTTTCATTCACTGTTGAAGCTGTCTTAATGAATTGTTAGCTTCTGTTAATTCCGCGAGTGAATAGTCACTCCCAGCTTTTCTTAATCTGCTTCATTTATTTGTTTCAATTTACCTCTAAGGTTTTTACATTCTCACGGAAATGTAAGCTTCCAGGGATGGTGAGATGGCTCAGCGGTTACAGAGCACTGGCTGCTCTCTCAGAGGACCAGTTTGATTCCAAGCAGCCACATGGCAGCCAACAACTGTCTGTAAGAACAGTTACACGGGATCTGATGCTGTCCTCTGGCCTCTTGCAGGCATTGCATGATACGTGTGCACTTACATACATGGAGGTAATACACTCATACACATAAAATTAAAAAAAAAAAAGCCCCCAGAAGGCAGGATTCTTTTGGTGGTTGTGGTGGTTGAATCCTAATACTTAAAGCGGTGTCCAACACAGTGTTTTGTTAGTTTAATGAATTAATGAAACACACAAAACATACGAGGAAGATGCCGAAGAGCCAAGCAGGAGTTGGCTGTGTCAAGGAGTTTCATGTATTACAGTGTTTCTCTTTGTGATAAATGCCTAGCATATCACATGTCAAAGTATTTTTACTGCATATACAGAAAACACATTCACTTTATAATTTGCAATTTTATTCCTAAATCCATTAGTTTCGGTTTGCAAAGAAAAATGGCCCCTTCTTCCCTCATAAGGAGCTTTTAGGCAAGTCTCACCCAAGACAATTGAGTTGGCTTAGGTAATCACCACTGTAATAAAAACATCAGGTTACACCATTCCCTTGCTTAAACCATTATTTGAGTCTTCCTTATAGAATGAATTTCAAATACTGTAGTATGACACAGAAGGCTGCCCTGCAGTCTGACACCACACCCTCACTTCATTCTTCTGCTCCTCTTTGATGCTCACCCTGATCTCTGTCATGCTGAATTCTTCATGTCTCCAAAGACTTACCTTTTCACATTGGTCTGACTTTGAACATGTTATTCTTATTGTCTGGGAGGTTTCAGTCTATATTTTCTACCCTCTTTTACTAAAAGCAGGGTACATATAAAATATTGGGAAAGAAACTTGAAAGCAAAATACTACCAATAGTAACAACAGCTGGGAAATACCAGTAGCAGACCTTTAACAGAAACTAAGAATAAAACCCAAATATTCGGCCAATTACTAGATTGAATAACAATGAATAAATTTAACTATAAAAGAAGACATTCATGCAGTTGATTAATGTTTCTTCATACACAGGACAACTATGCCAGGCACTTGATGAGCTGATAGGAATAGGACTTATAAATACCATGATGCATGATGCACACAGCAGTTATTTTCACTGCTATGCAAGTGGCCTAGAACACACGGTGCAAATTGATGGCCTGCATGGTGAATATATATATGTATATATATATATATATATGTGTATATATATATACATATATATATTCACACTAGTTGCCAAACTTAAAAATCAGAATACATAAAATTCTGGACTCTCTTTAAAAAAAATCAAGAACTTGACAATATTCTCTGAGGAGCCAACTGGCTCTATTATTTTATTTAATTCAACTTATAGCTACTACTGCCCTTAGTACTGGGAACTGCTGATAAAGTAATGGAGGGTGAAAAAATAGGGGAGAAGAGAGTGAGTAAGGGAGGGAGGGAGGGAGGGAGGGGGAAAAAGGGAGGGAGAGAGAGAGGAAGAGGATAAAGAAAAAGAACAGAGAAAAATGAGCAGCACCAAGTAGGTTCATTTTGAAAGTCAACACAATAAAGGTTTTGAATTTGAAGAAGAAAAATAGTAGATAGGGTCTTATGCTGCAAGGCACCAAGTTGGTGAAGACTAGGGTATAACTTGAAGAGGAGAGGAAGGTTGATGCTGCTCCTTGTAGCAGCTTAGCTGAGGACAGGAATGAAAAAATGGCAGTGCCTAACCGAGGTAGATGGGGTCCATATTACTAAAGCAGGAGGCAAATCTGTTAAGGGTGAGGAAGGGGAGAGATGCTAACAGTTACTTGGAGAACAGTATCAGAGGAAAGTGTTTCTAAAAGATAAAATGATCAATAATCTCAAGGTAAGATTAGTCCTGGAGTGATGGCTCAGCAGAGGACCCTGGTTCAGTTCCCAGTACCCACATGGCAGCTAACAACCATCCATAATTCCAGTTCCAGAGGATCCGACACCCTCTTCTGACATCTGTGGGCATTGTACAACATGCACTTACACACATACAGAAAGTACACTCATACACATAAAATACAAATATTTTAAAGATAAGATTGGAAAGTATTGTATTTTGCAACAAGGAGGAGAGGAGAGGAGAGGAGAGGAGAGGAGAGAGAGAGAGAGAGAGAGAGAGAGAGAGAGAGAGAGAGAGAGGAGAGACCTTATCTAGATCATTTTGAGTGAAATGAGTGTGCTAGGGTTTTATGAGTGGGACAGAAGTGTATACAGTGAATGTGTACAACTTTCGAGGTATAGTTAGGGCAGAAAAGAAGGCAGAAGCTGTGTGAAGATAAGGGACTTGAAGGAAATTCATATGGGCCAAACTACAGGCATGAGTTTATTTAAATACTGAAGGAAGACATTAGAGGTGATATCAAACCTGAAGACCCCAGGACCAATGGAGTGGCTGGGAATGGGATTTCTAAAAGAAAGAGATTGATCTAGATCAGAACAACAATACAGAGCCTATTAGTAATAGGGAAGCGGGAAACAATGGTCGCTAAGGCAGAAAGCCTTCTGATGCATAAAGAGGCACTGAGTGCAGTTGGAGGCTAGGAACTAGATAAATATTTCTTCAGTTAGTTGGGGGATCAGTGACTCTTCAGATGATTAGGGTAAGAATCTGTGGACTTGGGGAGAGATGGGGAGTGGAGTGCTCTGAATAGGCATCAAAGAATGAGAATGAGTCAGCCTAAGGCTGTTGAGGGCTCAAGTTATACCCATGAAGTTATAATGGTCTTTACCTTCACAGGGTATGAGTTCTCTTTAGGAATCCTGAAAAGTAGACTGAATTCATAAAAAGGCCTTATCAGATTATTATGAAGAATAGGTCAAAAAAGTTCATAATACTAATCAATGTTTTTTCCCTTGTAAGGTTCTAGTGTCAAACCAATGGTTGACTGGCTAGGCAGTTAGTGTAAAAAGACCCCAAAGAAAAGTAGTCAGTTTCTTGGCTAAAAGTCAAAATGTGCTTGGGCCTCTTAGCAACATACTCTGTTCCAAAGGCCAAAAATGTCAAAAGTATTTGGGAGCTCTTATCTATTCTTTAAAATATTTTAGGGTTACCTCTTCAGAGAGGGGAATGTTAGAGTAGCAAAAAGCCCCATAAAAAAAAAAGAGAAGAAAGAATACATGAAGTTATCAGAAAAAAGTGATGGGGAGATATGGGAGGAGTTGGAGGGGAGGGATTTGATCAAAACACCTTATATGCTTATATGCCTATATGAAATTCTCAAATAGTTTTTAAAGTTCATAATATTAGTAAAAGAGTAGCCCATGTGTGGTAGACCTTGATGGGGGTTCTTTCTCCCTGAAAACCATGACCTGGTCTTTCTCCTGTTATCTTTACCAAAGATTTCTATGGTCTTATTTCCTTTTTCTCCAATGGCAGGGAACACTCAGGCATTCACCCTCAATCATCTTAATAGTTCGGGAACCTTGTGTGGTCCTATCATATTCTTTGCATTTAATTGGATCCCCACTAAAGAGTTCCTTATCTCTATCCAAAGCTTCTCTTTTAAGTACTGAATAGACTCACTTATTCATTAACATCTCCATCTCAATGAGTCTAAAGCTAAATTCATTAACTCTCATCTCCTCCCTCCCTCATCCATTCTCTCTAACTTCTGCCATCTTGTGTCTTCATAGTTCAAACTCAAAACTCTAGATTTCTTCTCTCTTCAAAGCCAGGTAGCAGCTTCCCAGTCACATGTAGTTACACTGTTGACCAGGAAGTCCTTGGTTATCTTCCACACTGAAATATTTTCCTCTGTCATTACCCTTGGCAACACTCAAAGAAAATTTCGGAACTAGTTTTCCCCTGAAAAGTTGTTCCCCCTCCCTCATGACTGATGAGTGTACAAATGGTGTGATTAGTCTTTCCTCAAAAAATTCAACCTAAATTACCATTTGACCCAGCAATTCTGCTCCTAGGTATATACTCCCAAGCTGAAAACAAGAATTTAAATAAATATTTGTATTAAATATTCTTACAGTGTTCTCAGCAGCATTACTCACGAATTAATGTGATATATCCACACGATGGAATATTATTTAATGCTCACCTAAAGGAATGGAGTTGATTCACACTACAACATGGTAACCCTATAAGAGCATATGCTAAGTGAAACAATCCAGATTGAAAACAGTGATTATTGTAATACATCAGTTCCATAAAATAACCAGAATAAGCAGCAAATATGTATAGACAAAAGTAGCTGAGAGGTTACCAGAACCGGAGGCAGGAAGGAATAGGCCATTTGGTTAATGGTGGTAGAAATTCTGTTTGGAAGATTTGGGAGGATTTTGGAAGTGGAGGTGCTGATGGCTACACGATATTTTGAGAGTGATTCATGACAGTTAATTACTCACTAAAATGGCTCCAATAGCAGCAACAACACGGCTAATCGCTGCTAACTTATCCTTCCTCTAGGTCTAAGCAATAACTTGTATTTTACCTTTTAACACTGATCTGATCTTATTTCTCTCCTTCCCAGTACTTGAGTGGCTTTGCATTACTCTTGGTACTAAATCCACATGTGCAACACTCCTCCAAGATCTTCCTGCCTGCATCTCAGGCATGCATTCCTGCTTCTTCCTAATCTGCATTCAAGTTTTCCCCACGGCCCTCAATTCTACAGAGCAAGGGAACAACTGCATGGTACAGAGGCTGCTCTGAGTAGTTCTAAGTGACAACAGAAAGTCTTGTGATTGAGGCACCTATAAGCTTTGATAGAAGACAGAGTTTAACTTTATTTAATACTCAAGAGGCTTTATTTTTCTTCCTTTGGTTGCAATCTCAAAAATTCTGACATCTTGATCTCCCTACATTCTCCTTCTTCAGGGTCCACACCTACTCTGCCTAGCTAGTCAGACCCTGCCCATGCTATCTCCTCCCCTGCCTATGCCCTAGCCCCTTTCTCCCACTGTCCTGCCCGAGACCTGTAGATGACTCTGACAAGTGTACCACTCATGAAAGAAGCTTTTTTTGTGCAACAGATGGAGACTGTTACAGAGTGCCATAACTGGTCACACACAATGAATAAGTGTCTGTGAGATGCCCAGCCCTAAGTGACACATCTACAATGAAACCTCTATACCTAAGGCTCCCGGAACATAGTGGAACAGGGGGTAGAGAGAATACTAATTCATCTAAACCCATAAGAAAAGTTTCCTCATGCAGCAGAGGGCCATGAAGCTCAATCAGACAAAAAACCCAGCATGGAACTGGGGAAATAGGCAGGAGGTACCAACCTTAGCTGATCACTGCTTGGTGAGGGAGAGTTTGTCTTCTTTAAGGGAGTGACACTAGACAGGCTGAACAGGCTCCAATGAATGAACTCATACCAAGGGACATCTGGGTACAAATGTGACTCAGTAGGCCTTAACATATATGACAGAATGAATGAAATCCGGTGGGTGGTCTATGGGTGGTTGCAGATAGGAGAGGGGGGCCTATGATTAAGATGTATTGTGTGAAATACACAAAAATTCAATAAAATATATTGGAAAAAAGGCTATTTCCACAAAGAACACAACCCCAATCTAACAGTGGGATCTTAGGGGATGATGAAAAAAGAGTTAGAAGGGAGGAAGGAAGAGTGTACAGAGGGAAGGTGTTGGGAAATAAAAGCGAGAAAAGTAATTTGGAGTAAGATTATGAAGGATTGTGAATTCCATGTTAAAAATGTTGGTATTTATTCCATAGGAAATATGGTAGAAACAGGGACTGAAATCTCTTCAGCTCCCATCATGTGACACATACCTTATATAATATCTTATAATATATAATATCTCACTTAGTCTGTAGTGTTACCTATGAGGTATTATTTACTCACTTTAAATACAAAAGCAAAACTCAGAAAATTTAGCAGCTTTCTGAGGTCACACAGTTAATGGGAGAGGTAGGATTTCAAGTCAAATCTGATTGGTCTCCTGGTCCAATCAGAATGTGAATATTATTGCAATAGCAAAAAATATCACAATAATAATCATAGAGGCTGGAGAGATGGCTCAGTGGTTAAGAGTACTGGTTGCTCTTACAGAGGACCCAGATTGGATTCCCAGCACCCACATGGCAGCTAACAACTGTCTGTAACTATAGTTCCAGGGGATCTGATGCCCTCTTTTGACCTCTTCAGGCATTGCATAACACCAGTGCACCTACCCACATACAGGCAAAGCACTCATACATATGAAATAAAAATAACAAAACACTTTTAAAAACAATAACAATCATAGCTAATCACTTACTTGGAGTTAACTTTGCAGGTTGGAGATACAGATTTGGGCATTAAACACTGTACTAAATGCTTTGCACATTATCATAAACTTCAAAACACCATGTGGCTGGTATTTTTATGCCTAGTATATGAATGGAGAGCCTGGTGCTTAGAGGTATTAACTTGCTTGTCAAAAGTCACATAACAAGGGGATGCAGGAGTCAGCAACAAACCCTGGAACCAAAGCCTATATTTGTAGTCACTAAATTGCATGGTACTGTCTTCTTGCTTTTCAAGACCAGTGTACACCATAAATTGTACTGCATCCATTTTCATGGTGGATATGACTCCAGATATTTTACTTAGACCATGGTCAGCTCTCTTGCTGGTCAGGGCTCAGCTTGATTATTTAAAAATATATTTTACAAAATAATGATATTTTAACAAGAAACAGCAGAAAGAAAGAAAAAATACCGGGAGAAATGTGTTTTCCATCAAAGTTTAGGTTTCTCCATGAGCCAGACCAAATTAATTAACTAATTATTCATTGTCTACTACATGACTCATTTTCCTGCCCATTCTTCAGGGCTTATCACAGTCTGTGACACTTCTTTCTCCTCTACATCATTTTGAGTTTCTTTGCTTTTTTCCTAGACATTTCATTGGCTGCATGTTTGTTAGTTCAGTCTACATGTTTATGTTACAGTCTTCTACAGATTTGTGGAAATAAGCCCTGTTTTTTTTTAAACTGTATTCCTCTATTACAGGGATGTATCTGTACAAAGTTGACTATTGTCTCTAATGATGCAGTTAGAAACCTCACTTCAATGAAGAGGCTGGGTAAGTGGTGGAATGGGATTCCAGTCCAGTTCTCCCTCTCAAAAGTGTTAGGCTTCAATCATTTCCCTAAAATCTTCTTTGAATTACAAATAAAGGGTTGAAGGCAATGGGTCAGTGTGTCAGAACACTTGCTCTGCAAGCATGAAGACCTGAGTTCGAATTTGAAGAACGCACCTAAAAAGCAGCCGTTGCTTTGTGTGCCTGTAGCCTCAGCGTTGTGGGGTAGAGATGGGAAGATCCCAAGAATCCACGGGTCGGCCATCCTAGCCAATACTGTGTGCTTTGGGTTCAGTGACAAACCTTACCTCAAGGCAACAGGGCAGTGAAACTAGAGGAAGATCCCAGTGTCCTACTCTGGCTACCATGTGTGTGCACACACACCTGTACACTCACACACCACACCACACATCCCACATATGCACAAAATAGATAATAGATGAAAATCAACCCTTGTGTATTTTCTATGGAAAAGAATAGGCAATGATGCTGGTGGTTTTCTAAAGGGCTTACTGTTTTATTTATTAATTTTTACATTTATTATTATTGGGGTGTGTGTGTGTATACATTGTGCACATGGTGCATGTGTCTGGGCACATGTCATGGTATCTCTAGAGGAGAGGACAACTTGTAGGAGTCAGTTCTCTCTTTCTACCATGTGGGTCCCGGGACAGAACTCAGTTGGGTTGGGCAGCAAGTATATTTGCCTGCTAAGCCATCCTGCTCCACAGGGCTTATTATTTTAAAAAGAAATTCATGCTTACATCAAATAAAAGGAAAATGAGAAGTTAGATACAGACATTAAAAAATCCTTTACAGCTTATTTTACAAAGCACATCATATGCAAAGTAGTCCCCTAAAATCCTCTTGAAAAATACAGCATTTCATAGTCAAATATGTTTTGGAAAGAATGCTAAAATGACATTGTACAGTATTAAATGAGTTTATGAAAAATTTTGGTAAATTCGGCAGTTTACAAAGAAAATCTACTTAATCCCAGTTAATCTTTTTCTGTCTCACTATAATTAATGTGGTAATTCCAGCCTATCAGGAATCCTGTTGCTACAGATTGAATTTTAGTGGCATGGGATGGGCGAATGGGGATTACTCTCATTTAATTATTCCCTTCTCCTTCTTTTCTCTTTGTACACAATACATTCAGGTCTTTATATTTTTTTTTAATTTAAAACTTTTCAAAATGATTTCATTTTTTAAAGAGAATTTTTAGGTGTAGAGCAAAACAGAGAGAAGGGTTATAGAGATTTCACTACCCCCATACATTCACAGTCTCCCTCTTTCTCAACATCCCCCACCAGGAGCGCATCTGTTGCTGTTGATGAGCAAATCCTATCCACAGTTTACCTTAGGCTTCGCTCTTGCTGTGAAACTCTGATTTCCTATTATTTTTTCTGTTTTCATCTTTAATAACTTTGAAGCAAATTCTTATTATTTCTTTTGTTTAATTTGAATTTAATCTGTTCTAAGGCAGAAACTTGTCATTCTTTCTCCATAGCTTCCATGTGCAAAGTTATAAATATACCTTCAGAGCAGTGTTTCTACTGCATCCCACAAATTTTGATAGATTGTTTTCTTTCATTTTAATCAGTTAAAAATATCTTAAGCTTTCTCTTGAGACTTCTTCTTTGACTCATATGTCATTTAGAATGTATTAGTCATCTTTGGGGAATTTTTTGCTTATTGTTCTATTATTGTTTTCCATTTAATTCCATTGTGGGTGTAAGGGCAGATTATTTTACATGATTTCTACCCCTACAAATTTGTCAAGGTGCGTTGTGTGGTCTAGACTGTGGTCTGTCTTGGTTAATGTACTATGTGAATGTGAGTAGAACGTGTATTTTGTTGCTGGAGGTCTTCTGTAGATGCTCACTATTTCCAGTTGATTGATGGTGCTGTTGGGTTCAACTATGCCCTTACCTGTGTCCATTTCAGACGGGGATGTATAAAGTCTTCAGCTATGATAATATAAGTTCACTTATTTTTCTTGTAGCTCTATTATCATCATCATCTTCATCATTTGCCACACATAGTTTGATGTTCTGATGTTAGGTAATGCCAGTTCATCCTCTGGGAAAAGTGACCCCTTTATTAGAACATAAAACCCTTCTTCAACTCTGATGATGTTTTTTGGTTTGAAATTTTCTTTATCTGAAATTAGAGGACCTACTCCTGCTTCTTTTGATTAGTGTTCAGATGATCTATTTTTCTCCATTCATTAGCTTTTAACTTACATGTGTTTTTTGTTGTTGTTCATTTTGTGGTTTTAATTTTGACAGGAACTTGCTATGTAGCCAAGTTGACCTGCAACCCTGCTTGTGTCATCATTAAACTGGGTTTTTCTGTAGACTAATATTGGGATGTCTCATTGTCTTTCAATTATTGTGTCTGCATTTTTATTTTATCTCGTTTCATAGTTTATCAGTTATGCTTTTTAAATTTTATAAGTGCTTTCCACAATTTTGACCAATCTAAACCCTCTTACAAATAACACTATATCTATTGCCTTATGGTAGTGAAAGTGCCACCAACAACAAAAATCCCAGTTACTCCTTTCTACCCTACCTGGCATTGCTTTCATTCACTTTACATACATGCACATATATGAGAGTTTGCTCAGTTAATGATGAAACGGTTTTGTTTTTACTTATTTCTTCTCTCTGTTCCTTTATGTAAATCAAAGTCTCTGATCTTTTATCACGTTCCTTCACGCTAGAGAGCTTCTAACATTTTCTGCAATGCAAGTCTATTGGCAATAACATTTTTCAACTTGTATACACCTGAGAAATCCTTTATGTCTCCTTCACGTTTGAAGGATAATTTCACGAGGTTCAGAATTCTGGGTTGGTGCTTTTTAATCTCTGTACTGAATTTTACCTACTCTTATTTTCTCTGGGTCATTTCTGAGGATTTTATGGATTCTCACCTTTGTTCTTCCATGGGTTAGCTGTTTCCCCTCTCTGGCTTCCTTCACAGGTTTTTTTCCCTTTATATTTTTCCCCATATCTTGAAAATATCATACCAGGATGATGATGATGATGATGATGATGATGATGATGATGATTTATGTGTATAAGTGTTTGGCCTGCATATATGTAAGTACACTGTCATGCAATGCCCATGGAACACAGAAAAGGGTGTCAAATCCTTTGGAACTGGAATTACAGATGGTTGTTAGCTGCCAGTGGGTACTGGGAACCGAACCAGGGTCCTCTGCAAAAGCAGCCAGTGCTCTTCACCTCTGAGCCTTCTCTGCAGTTCCATAGGATCATTTTTTTCATAGTAATCATGTATGATGCTCTCTGAACTTCTTAGATCCGTGGTTTGGCATTTGGCATTGCTTTGGAAAAATATTTCAAATATTTATTTAGTTTTCTTCTCTTCTGATATTCTTATTACATGTGTGTTACATCTTTTATGGTTGCCTAACAGTCCTGGGCTATTTTTTTCCCCTGTTTCTGTTCTCTTTGATCGCCACTTTTGGAAGTTTCTATTGACATGTCCTCATGCTCAGAGATTCCCACTACCTTCCTCCAGCATCCCTCAGGGCCCACCAATCTGTATCTCTTCTGAATTAACAATATCCTATTATTATTATTATTATTACCATTACTATTATTTTTTTATTGGTGGTGGTAGTAGTTGTAGTAATAGTAGTAGTACCCCCGCCCCCCCCATGTCCAATGTCCAATTAGTACTGAGCATGTACAAATGGGTGTGGGATCGTCGACTGGGGCGTGGGCAAACTGTCAATGACACGTCCCCAATGAAAAGTGACTCTCCTTCACTCAGGAGTTGTCAACTGCCAGTAAATACCTCCTCAGCTATAGTTGGGCACCTTGGGAGCCTCTCCTCCATGCATGCTAGAATTTTGACTGGTTTGATCTCGTGTAGGTCTTATGCAGGCAATGGCAACAGCTATGGGCTGATGTGTGCTTCAGCCATGTCCTGTCCAGAAGACAGCAATTCACAGCTCTCCTCTCCATCTGCTGGGTCTTACATCCTTTCTACTCACATTGTTGCTGTGTTCCCTGAAGCTCAGAGATGCTTCCCCCCATTGTGTCCACTCCACGGAGAAGCCCATCCAAGGCACTCTTCATTTCTGCTGTTGTGCTATTGATCTCTGATATTTCTTCTGATTTCTTTCTTAGGATTTCCATCTCTTTGCTTACATTGCCGAGCTGATTCTGCATGCTGTCTTCTTATCCATGAGAGCCCTTAGCATATTAATCATAGATGTTTTAAATTTCCGGTCTGATGATTTCCACATACCTGCAATGTCTAGTTCAGGTGCTTTCTCTGTCCTTTGAAATGATGTTCTTTGAGACAGGTGTGATGCCATGTGCTAGCCATCCCAGCTACTCGGGATGCAGAAGAGGAAGTATCTTGGAACCTAGGGATTTATAAACAAAACGAAATCTGCATTCTTTGTCTTTGAGTGTGCCTTGTAATTTTCTTGATAGAAGACATGATGTACTGTGTGAAAGGAACTGTAAGCAGGATGTTAGTATGGTGGGAAGCTATAGGGGAGTGGGAGCATTCTATAGTTCATGATTATATCTCAGGCTTTTAGTAAGATGATGCCTCTAGACTGTGAACTTTATGAATGTTTCTCAGCTTTTCCAGCCCCTGAGGTGAGACAGCTTGGCTTGATAGGGCTGGATTGGGTATTTTATTCCTTTGTCAAAATTAGAAAGCTAAATTTGACTGCTGTATTGGGTATTTTCTCTCTCCTAGAGCACTTACTGCAAATACTCTGGCAAGTTAGGCTCTTGTTAGCAGGTTCTCTTGGTGAGCCTGTCTAGAGGAAGAGTGTTATGACGTATTCCAAAAAGGCTGCTTTCCCCTCCCCACAAAAGGACTTTTCTCTAATGTTTATTGTGAATATTTTGACAAGAATCTGGAGGTTTGAATTCTCAAACTCTTCCAATAATCCACTAAATACAGTGCAACTTTCCCTGCCCTGGTATTTGGTACCAATGACAGATGGGACGACTCCAGTATTCTCCAGTCTTGACAACAGAAGTTTTCCCAGTATTCTCATCTCTCCTGTAGATTCAAGGATGACTGGGTTTACAGTCTGTTTGGCTTTTTACCTCTGGTTAATATGGGATAGACTTCCTGGCTTCTATCATGCAGAACTGGAAGCCAGAGTGAAAGTCTTTACAATTTTAAGATACATTTTTCTTTCCGTATGCTTCCCGCTTGTAAATCACTTATCCCATCAACATGCTTTTTCTTTTTCTATTATTTGCCAACTATTCTAAGAATCCATAATTGCTAAATGTGGTTTTTGCTGCTGATCTTTCTTGCAAACATGAGCTCTTTTCCAAGATTCCCAAATGATCAAATGCATGCCATCTATAGTCAATTCAAGGATCTCTCTTGGTCTCATCTTAGCTTGTGACCGGCCACTCTTCTATGGACAGCTATAACACTGCTCTTTTACTCATCCATCCATTTGCTTCACACACACGCATGCATGCATGCACACATGCACGTGCGTGCACACACACACACAAAATCTATCCCTCTATCTTATTCTATCATCTATCTATCTATCTATCTATCTATCTATCTATCTATCTATCTATCATCTGTCTATTATCTATCATCCATCCATCCATCATCTGTCCATCATCCATCATCTATCCATTTTCTGTCCATTATCTATCTATCCATTCATCAACCATCATCCCTTGTGTCTGTGTATGTGTATGTGATGTGCAGTTACATGTGTGCATGTAGAGGCAGAGGACAACCACAGGTGTTGTTCCTCAGGTGCTGTCTTGTGCACCATTCTTTTTCTCTCTCTCTCTCTCTCTCTCCCTTTCTCCCTCTCTCCCTCAACTATGGACGTACCTTTTCTTTCTTTCTATCTATCTATCTATCCATCCATTAATCCATCCATCCATCCATCATCCATCTATCTATCTATCAATCAATCAATCTATCTATCTATCTATCATCTATCTATCTATCTCTCCTAGTTATACTAGTCATCACTGTAAGCAATAAAAATACAAAATGAATAATTTAGAAACATTTTCTACCTTCAGAAAGTGTGAAATCAAGTTTTTCTCTTTTATTTATGACTTCTTATTTAAAAAAAATTTAAAATTTATTTCATTTTTATGTGTATGAGGGCTTTGCCTGCATGTATGCAAGTGCAGCAAGTGCATGAAATGCCTGTAGCTGTCAGAGAGGGCATTGTATTCCCTGGAGTTAACTGGAGTTAAGGACAGTTGTTAACCACCATGTAGGTGCTGGGAACTGAACTTGGTCCTCTGCAAGTGCAGCCACTGAATCATCTCTCCAGTCCCCTATGCTGACTTCTTTAAACCACCTTCATTGAATTCTCTTTTCCCATTCAAATTTTTAGTGTAGATATAAAAATCTTCTCATTTCTTTTTTCCTAATATGCACATGTATACCTAGACACATATGCATGCACACACAGATGTACATATATTCAAGGTGTTGAAGAGAAGAACATAACAGTAGATTATACTGACAAGACAGCTATCTCTTTTTGCCTCTGGCTTCTACAGCTGCTTGCTGGCAGTAGCTTGTCTATCATCTGGTAATTAATTCTTTGAGTCCTGATTGGTGTCTAAGCTCTTCCAAGACTAGATTCTGGGCCACTGAAAAGTCCCTTGAGCTACCCATTCTACCATCTCAAAGTGTCAGCTCCCATTGATAGCTGGCTAGTGTTAGAGGCACATGGCTGAGAAAACTCTAAGTCTCCTTTAGTAACCAGAAATATAGACTAAAAACAATGTCAAAACCCCAAATTGTCTCTTTTAGAAACCAGTAATAAATCATGCAAAACAATGTCACAATCCAGAGATCCCATCATGAAGGTCTGGCATTACATACTTGGTCTGACATAAAAATCATTGGCCTGTACTGGAATCTTCTATGAGTCTCCCTTTTCTATTAAGAATCCAAGAAGGTGAAAAAGAAAAAAGAAAAAAACTTGCAAGAATATTGGGACATACGACTAAATGCTTATAGTGCAGGAAATGCCCACGATTTCCTGAGGGCTGAGTAGTAGCAGGAAGTTTTATGGGTACCACCATATCTGTTTATGTTATATGGTTGCATTAATCAAGAGGATGGCAAGGTTACATGGTTCCTGCCATTTTGATGATGTCACTAACAAAGATGGAAGCTGAGTCATGTGGCTGTCCACATATTGATGCTATCATTAGCCAAGACAGACAAGCCACATAGCTACTTTTTTACTTGTGATGAGTTCAGTTCCATGATAAAATGAGTCCATCCATCATCAGGGCACAAGTACTCATGGGATTCATGAATCTCAAACATTAACTGTGGACAGCCATTCCCTTTTCTGCTTTTATTGAATTTTTGTGTATTTCATATAAAATATCTTAATCATCTTTATACTGCCCCCATCCAAAGCCTCCCATAGATCCCCCGCTAGGTTTCAAGCATTCTGTTATTCGTGGTAAGATCTATTGAGTCAAGTTAGTGTACCCCGACGTCCCTCAGTGCAAGTTCATCCACTGGGGTCTAGTCACCCTATCTAAGTCACTCCCTTTAAGAAGATCAGCTCTTTCTCACCCAGCAGTAATCAGCTGCCAATAGTTCTTCCACTAAGATTGGGGCTTAAGGCCCATTTACCCAGTTCTATGCTGAGTTTTTGCCTGCTTGAGTTTGCATGGGTCTTGTGCATGCTGACAGCATTGCTGTAGATTCATATGAGCGAGGTCCCAGGAGCCTTTAAGATTCTGCTTCCATATGGTCATGCACTATCTCCTCTGACTCTTACAATCTTTTTGCCCCCTCTTCTTCAGTGGTTCCTAAGCCCTGGGTAGGTAGAGTTTAATATAAGAGTCCTGTCCAAGGACCCACACTCTGCAGACTTATTCTCTATGATTTGACCATTTGAGACCTTTTGTGTTCAATGCCCTCTGTTCCATGAAGGATCTTCATTGATGAGAGATGCATCAGTATTCTTCCTACCCCTTGTTCCACCTTGTGTAGACCCTTTGGTGAAGAGGTTCCATTGTGGATGTGTCACTTAGGGTTGGGCATTTCATGGACACTTATTCACTGTGTATTCCCTTTCCTTAAAAATAGCATTGTATTAGTTATTTCTCTGTTGCTGTGATAAAACACCTTGACAGAGGTAACTAACAGAAAGAGTTTATTGGGGTTATGGTTTCAGAGGGATAAGAGTCCATTGCGATGGGGCAGGCATGACAGGAGACAGCCAGTGTAGACAGTTAAGCACTCATACCTTGAAGCAGGCAGAGGAAGCAGAAAGAGCCAGACTAGAAGTAGGACATGGCTTTGAACTATCAAAGTCTTCCACCAGTGATGTGTTTCCTCCAGCATGCACACACCCCTGAAAGGTTCCATGACTCTCCCCAAACAGCACCACAAACTGGGGACTAAGTGTACAAATACTTATACACTTATTCAAACCATCACATGTATTGAATTAGGTTAGACTGATACAGCAGTAATTACTCTTAGATATATAGGCTCCAAATACCAACAGGCAGAAGGAACTTTATGATCTTAATCCAAGGAAGGTATGTCCATATGTCTTACCACTGATTGTAAATGCCAAGTTATATAATCTATATGTCATTTTGCTCACCCATGGGCTTGCATCTACATATAAGCTATTCCTGGGAAAGAAACCTGTAGAGGGAACAGAAGAAATGGGTATGTGTCTAAATGTGACCCTTTTGGCATTTTGTTTCCACCCAAGCATGGCATAGGCTGAAGTCACACAGGATCTAGAAGTCAAGCTCCTTAGAAAACAACTTGTTAGAAACAGTTGATCCTGATTTAAAACCTTAGCAGGCCTGTGTGGAGCTTTTAACCATTAGAAAAGTAACTGCCTAGGGACCACATGATCTAAGGCAGTGTCAGATCAGGCCACATCAAGTCATTATTTCTCAATTTTCTGTCTTTTGTAACTTTTTAGAAATATCTGGCCAACTGCTGGTCACAAAATGTAGTCTAAACATTCAATGGTCAAGGGAATTCTCCAGGTTTGATCCAGAATATTTTTTATATCTAATCTCTTTTCGAGAAAAATTCAGCTGAATCATTATCCCTTCCTTGTTGGATATTAAAAGTCTCGCTGATATTTTGAGAGTGACAAACCAATTCTTTTATTGTGTGCACAGTCAGAACTTTCAAGTTGGTCCCCAACAGACTTCATTATTATTGTCCTTCTGGGGTCCTGGTTGGGGAATGAAACCTCCGATGCCAGGAGCCCCCCTGACCTGCTGTATGTTTTTTGTTTCCAAATAACCAGTATGGCCATCTTGAGCATCATCCTCTCTTCTCCCAAGAACAGAATGTTTTCGATAAACTCTGATTTGGCTCAGGTATAGATCTTTGTCCTAAGAACTGGCCTAACTCATTTGCTATCCCAAAGGGGTCCTCTAATAAATACTCAAGCTCTCTTCTTAGATTTCTGACTTCAGTGCTACTTAGCAGGGATAGGAAAAAATCCAATTCTCCCCCCCCTTCCAAGGGGAACTTCCCTAAAGAGAATGAAGTCTGGGGGTTTCTCCTGGGGACTTGGACAGAAGTAGAGATTCGGAGGTCTATTTAATGTTGTTCCTTCCGCTCCTGTCACCTCCCCTCCTCTCCTCTCCCCTCCCCTTCTCTCCTTTCCAGTTTGCATTATAATGTAAGCTCCATAAAGGCAAGGCATTACATTTTTATTATTATATTGCCAACACCTAGCACAATGTTTGGAAAGTTTTATGTGCCCAGTAGATAATTTGTTAAATGGATTGAAACAATGAAAAAGATCTTCATTTACTAAGGCTTTAAAATAATTTATCTACAAGGCTAAAAGATAGTTGAAGCTGACCTAAGACTTCTCTATTGTCAGAAGAAAACAGAAACAGACAATATCCACAAAAATTTCAAGGCAAAAATGATTCTAAAATTAGATTGAGCCAAATGGCATTCTGAAATAAAAGCAGCAAACAGTCTTTTATAAGCATAATATAATTGACAGAACACATCATTACTTGACAAATCCAGCCAGCTAATAGATGAATCAAAAGAAAGATCTGTAATATAGAAACCACAGTTTTAAAAAGGCTGAGGGTAAACACTGAACCATCTTAAGCCGCAAATCAGTGTAAAATAATAAAGGTTTCACATCAAGAAGACAAACAGATGTGGTCAAATCTTCAACATGATGAATTTAAATAAAAAGACTAATTATCTTGAGAGGTCAAGAGAAGGGAGAGAAAAATCTATTAATGTCTTCTTTAAAACAAGGAATAGTGATTAAAATAGATAGTGGTAGGGTTGTTTGCCATTACAGTTTTTATTAATATTTTATACTATTTTACTTCTCATATAAAATTTTTGAGAAATCTTTCAAGCAGTAATATCTGTTATAGAGGAATATCTAATTTGAGTATATTCCTCTATTTTACTTGTGCTCTTTTACAAAATTCAAGAAAAAGAAAGAAAATCTATTCATTCATTTACCCATCCTTCAATCCACAATCCATAAATCACAATGTACCCATTTATCTAAATGTAGCTTTAGAGAATATACCTGAAATAATGATAACAATTATGATTAATAATAATAATAGCTTCAGAGTAATGGAATGAAAAAACTTTTACTTTCTGAATTTCTTAATCTTTTATAATTAGAACACAACTATAATCTTTACATGAAGAATGCTATTTTAAATGAAGAAAAATAAGGGTTAAATCTGTTTAATTGTTAGGAATAATTAATTCTCTACATGGAATCTTTTTTCTTTTTGTACTTAATGTGTCTACAAAGTGTTAAAGATTTTTTTAATTAATTTTTTTTCTGTATTTCATATAGAACATCACAAACCATCTTATTCATCTTTATAACCACATCCCGAATGGCATCCTCCCATAGCCTTTTGCTCACCTTACCCCACTGGAGCCCATGTACTCTGGCATCCCTGTTACTGTCCACTGTGTTGTCAGTGCCCCCAGCCATTCCCCAGTGCAAGTCCATCCTCTGAGTCTCATCAGCCTATCTAGAGTCCCTTGTTTTAGGAAGATCAGCTCTTCCTCATCTAGCAGCAATCAGTTGCCAACATTCCTTTAGATAAAATTGGGGTCTGCTGTTCATTTTCCCAGTTATATGCTGGGTTATTGTCTGGGGGTCTCTTGGGACACCCTGGCCAACAACTCAAAGGAAGGTATCTCCTGTCTGGCATTGTGTCTTGTTATGTAGCCTTTAGGTATACACATGGACTCTTAAAGAATTATATTGATCCCTTTAATCTTTGGTTATACTTTCTTTTATGGTGTTTAAGACCATACAGTTGGCCCAAATAAACCAATTTATTTTTGCTCTTAAGGCCATTTGAGGATCTGTTCCTCAGGGGTCACATGGGCTTGGGAGGAGCTCCTGGCTCCTTTCTTTTACCAGTTCCATTTATGTGAAGATAAGTCAAAGGTCCTGCTTGACCATGGCTGGCTTTACTTGGTAGCGTGAAGGAAATGTTTCCTCTGTGTTGACCCTCCTCTTTGTAGACTGGGCACTGGTTCAAGTCCATCTGGTGCGGTCTCCATGGCCTTCCTGAATAAGAGGACAGGTGATTCACCACAGTAACAGGACATTTTGAGAGATGCTTCATAGTCCCCTGGAATTTAGTCAACCTTGGAGGGCAAGGAGCCAAAACTGTCCTTTAATTCCATCTGACTAGATTAGTATAGGGCTCAAACTATGGCTATTAAATATCCAAGAAGGTTAGTTCCACCAGTCTGGCACTTTTAATTACCATGAGCTATGTAGATGAAACTTGGGCAAAACCAAACATTCTTAGATAAACCTTGACTAGATATATATTTTGTTCCTTGAACTAGTTGTATGTATAATTTGTCAGTAGGTTGTTGGACTTACTGGGTTTCCTCTGGTTTTTTAAAACTAGCTAGGCATTATTTATCTCTCTCACTTTCTAACACTTTCCCCATTTAAAGTGCCCCCATTTTTCCCATTTCTCCCTTAATAATACCCTTCTCCTATGGTCCTATCTCTCTTGATATCCTACTTTCCCTTTATCCCCAAGTTTCCTTGTATAAGCCTCCCTCCACATTCCCATTTAAATAACCCCATTTTTATCCATCTCTCCCTTAGTAACACCTGTTTCCTACTGTTCTTCTCTCTCAGGTTCTTTCTTTTCCTTTACCTTCCTGGTTCCTTTTCATTATGCTGGTTCCTGTAGGTATGACTAGATACATACTTATAAAGATTTGGTGCTGGGATCCACATATGAGGGAGAATATACTTCATTTAGTATAACAGTTTCTAGCTCCATCCATTTACTTTCAAATTTCATGAATTAATCTTTCTTTACCACTAAGTAGAACTCCATCATATAAATGTACCACATTTTCATTATCCACTCAGTTGAGGGACACATAGGTTGCTTCCATCTCTTACCTATTGTGAAAAGAGCAGCAACAAACATGGATGTACAAGTGTCTCTGCAATAGGATGAGTTCCTTGGATATATGCCAAGGTATGACGTATAACTGGGTCAAATGGTAGGTTCATTTTTAGTTTTTAAGGGTTCTCCACACTGCTTTCCATAGGGGTTGAACTAGTTTGCAATCCCACCAGCAGTGGATGAGCGTTCCCCTTTCACTACATCCTCTCCAACATTTGGGATCATTTGTTCTCTTGATCTTAGCCAGTCTGACTGGGGTAAGATGAAATCTTAGTTATTTTAATAGGCATTTCCCTAATTACGAATGATGTTGAACACCTTTTAAGATGCTTCTTAGTCATCTTTATTTCTTCTTTTGAGAAATCTCTGTCCAGCTCCTTAGCCTTTTAACTGGCTTACATCTTGATTCTTGATTCTTTGTTTTTTGAGTTCTTTATATATTCTGGATGTTAAACCTCTGTCATATGTGTCACTAGTGAAGATTTTTCCCCACTCTGTGGGTTTTCTCTTCACTTCCTTGGTTGATTCTTTTGATGTACAGATGCTTTTTAGTTTAATGAGGTGCCATTTATTGATTCTTGACCTTATTTCCTGAGCAATTGATGTCCAGCTTAGAAAATCCATTCCTACACCTATATCTTGTAGGTTATTACCTATGTTTTCTTCTAACAGTTTCAGAGTTTCAGGTTTCACATTGAGGCCTTTGACCCATTTGGAGTTGACTTTTGTGCAAGGTGAAAGATAGGGTTTAGTTTCATTCTTCTACAGGTGGAGATCCAGTTTTGCCAGC
>NW_008337842.1:3905765-3923989 GCF_000622305.1 Nannospalax galili | reverse complement strand
CACAGAGATCCACCTGCCTCTGCCTCCCAAGTCCTGGGATTAAACGTGTGTGCCACCATGCCTGGCCCCCATGTTGTTTTTATGACTATAGCTCTGTAATATACTTTAAAATCTGGTATAGTAATCCCCCCAGCATTGCTCTTAGTGCTCAGGGTTGCTTTGGCCATGTCCTGTGTTATCTCTAGGGGGTTCTCATTTTAATCCTCTACAGAACTGTTGGTACTTGGTGGGGATATATTATTTGGGTTTTTCATGTTATTATTTTTTTTACTGTATAAACTTCTGTTTGTAAACTTTATGTGCCTTTGTGGTTTACTTGTTGGGCATGAAAAGCTGGTTGGTCTAGGCTTCAGGTTTTCTCTTTTGGTTTTATATTGGAGGGTCCAGGTGGCTTTCAGCCTGCTGCTCAGGAGTTCCCACAGAGGCCCAAGTCGGATGAGGATCAGATGCTCTTAGGCTTCTCTTAACGTCTGGATTCCTCTTCTCAGCAGGCACAGTACAATTTGGGAGGATTGGTAGGTAGAGGTAGGATTCAGGACTCTCATGCAGTCAGGGAAGGAGTCTGGTCTCAGGAATCCAGGTTGTGGGTGGGATGAAGGCTGGTCTCAGGTATGCAAAGGTGAGGTGGGGGAGGGAACAGGCTTTGGGGGCTCCAGAGGATTAGACCAAGGAATTGGGTTGGTCTGGGTGTAAAGGATCAGGAAACATTGGGGAGTCTGGGCCAAGAGGATATTCAAGAGGCCTAGGATGCCAAGAGAAGAAATGGGCCAGTGCCCATGCTAGGATGAGAGATGGGGTGGGGGAGCTGGTGGGGTTAATGTGTTTAAGATTTTTTTTAAAAAAGAAAACATTTCTAGAAAATCAATAAAACAACGCATTTACAATTAGGTATGTTATTTGACTTCTCTTTAGAATGAAGTCTGAAATGAATTTTGCCTTAAATTCTTAGATTTTATTGCTGGGGTAGTTGATAGAAGTTAAATTTATAGACTGTTCAATGACAACATGGAAGGATGAATTTAGGAAATGCAGAAAAAGCAAAGACAGCAGTGACCATTCATGAATGCTTACTATGTGCGTAGCACTGTACCAAGTTCTTTATTCATTATCTCATCTAGTTTTCAAAAATGTACTCACAAAAGGGGAAGTAGGAGTATTTCTGCTTTTAAAACTTAGGATCTGAGATCCTGTGGGCCAGGGTTCTGACTCAGGTTATGTGACTTTTAAGCTCTTTATAATCATTCTCTCATAATAATGCTTTGGTGGATTTCCCTTTCCCAGATCAGAAAAACAGATGAAATGATGTTCTCAATTACAGGGCAGGAATGGGATTTAAGCCAGGCCTATGTGATTCCACAACTCAAGGATTTCCAGTATGCCAATCGTTGGTGTATGTATGTACCATGATACATGTTATCACAGGAACATTTTGTAGTGATTTAATTACTGGTTTGATTTCTGCCTATTCCTCCCTGGCTACCTTTTCTTGGAAAGCATTCTATACAGAAAAAAATTGATTCCTAAGACTTTTACTGACCAACTCAATTTTATGATCTAGTAAACACGCCTGGGCAATTTTCACGCAAGATCAGAATTGAACTTTGAAGCTATAGAATTTATGATTCTATATGTATTCCAGGAATAAAAGAAATTGGAGAAGGGCAGAGAGCCTGAGGCTCTCATAAAACAACTGAACATTATTTTTCTACTTAATTCTGTAGCCTCAGAAAAATTTTCCAAAGCAAACAAAATAAAACAAACCTAACAAATTCTAGTTTTATACTCTTCTAGTCCTTCCGTACCCTTCTCTTTCTCACCATCTCTTTCCTCCCTCCTCCCTCTCTCACATACACACACTTACTTTAAACTGTACAAAGAAAATGTTCAGGTTGCTTTATGATGGACAGACAGTTCTGGAGATATTTCACAGTATGCTTCCGTGAAACAATAGCCAAGTGTTTATTTATAATTGTTAATTATAAAATAGAGAGTAACCTCAGAGAGCCATTGCTTTTAGATGGGTTCTATGAAAGGGAAAGCATTTACTACACCTACATAATTATACACAACACGCAGTTAAATTGCTTCTAAGATGATCAAATCAATGAACTCAGGTTTTATTTTTGTGGAAGAGATCTGCATACACTTAACGGTTTATGCTTTGATTTTATTCCACTTCCTGTGAGCCCCCATTATGAAGTGATGGGCTGTGGGAAAAGTCTTTCAGTATGGTTGGGATTTTGTCTTTAGTTTTTTAGAGAGAATAGTATGACCCCTGAGATGCATAAAACTATAAATAGCAAAAAATTAGAGGTATATTTCTGAAATTTTAAAACCATGAATTTTTTAAGTTATAGAAAAATGATAAAATTTGGATTATCCACAATGGAGCCAGTATGTAATTAATCATTCTGAAATCAATTTATTTTTGGTTTAGGATATGTTAATATTTTGATAATATCATTTGACTATTTTGTTAATTGTATCATATTTAGGTTAATGCAAAAAATGATCCAATATCCTGGAATAGTGAATGTTGACTGTCTACTTCAGGAAGGTACTACTCTGGGTTTATAGCTTTGCAAACAGGCCCTGGATAGTAATTAACCTTGAACCTATCTACCTCCATACTTTCATATCTAGAAGTATGTTGGGCTAACAAAAGTATTGCATGAAGTTCCATTCATTTAAATGGAAACATTTTATAGTTGACTTAATATGAATGATATGATATGCATCCTAAGATCTATTTTATTCAAAATAGTCAAGGGCCAGAAACATGTTTCAGCAGGTAAAGGCACTTGCCTCTAGGATTGATGACCTGAGTTGATTCCATATTATGGAGAGAACCGACTTCTGATAGTTTTCTTCTCCTCTACATGTGCACCATGGCAAGGGTTTACACACACACACACATACACACACACACACACACACACACACACACACATACACACACACGGGGGAGAGAGAGAAATAGAATAAATAAGTAAATAAATAAATGGAGAAATAAAATAAAGAACAGCTATGAAGAAAAATTGCAGTGTTTATGCTGGGGAAAGTACATTTATGTAGTCACTGTACGTTCCTAGCATTTGGGTATACAATAAAGTTATCTAATAATTTTGAATGCCTAGAATTTTAAATTAGGAACTGATTAATCCTTAAATACATAAAAAGTTTAAAAATCATCTAAAAAGCATTTACATTTATGGATAAACAAAGAATCAATACTTCTAATCACAATCAGGACAAAGCAGAGAAATTCTACTTAGAGTCAGAGAAGCTTACTGGCTTCCTGAATCTACAGTTTACCTGTGTAAACACTGGCATCACCCTTAACTACCCTGAACTTACATTCACTATATCTAATGCTTACTTCAGGGCTTGGTTTATTGGTCTGATACATATGAGGTAAATGCAAGTAAATGCATGTTGCATAATGAACAGTGGTTACACAAGTGACATTTATTATTATTACCATCATCTAAAGTTTAATATACACATGGGTGTCCCTGAATCATATAGCTCTGTGTCGGGAGCCACTAGTTAATTCTGGAATTCCATGATTCTCTAAGTCTTGTGACAAGCCTGCCTGTGTTCCTGAAAGGAGAGGAATCAGGAGAGAGGAGGAATCCATCTACTCATCTTTCCCAAGCCATATGAAGAGATCTTACAAAACACAGAGGATGTGCAAACCTCAGTGAAACAATAGGAACTGGTTCCCTGTAAATGAAACCTGAGAATATTTTGCTTTCCTATGTGAGCTGACCATTAAGGTACTTAATGTTGTCGCCAGTGACAAAGTATCATTTCCAGTGGTGAAATACTGTGATGTTAAATTACTGACAGGCATTATAAATAAAAGAACAGAGCAGGAAGAGAAAACTGTTGAGAAAAGAAAATGCTCATGTTGACATACAGAAATGCTTTGGTAATCAGCAAGAAATAGAAAGAAATAAAATATACATGGATGTTTAATGGGGTTTTTAGCAGCATTTCACAGTAACCTGCTTAAGCATTTAGGGCTAGCCTCACCAGGCCAGGCTAAAAGGCAAGCTTTTTGTTTACATACTGTGTGTGGCAGAGAAGGATAGAAATATACATTCATTTTTGGAGGAACATATGATAGCTGTACAAGGAAATAGTACACTTTCTTTTGAGTCTTTGGTTAGGAAGAAATATTAGGTACTGTCTACATTGAATCCAAGGACAAGGTGAGAAAATGCTTTGTAGAAAAAAGATACCAAGTAAAGATATATTCAGTGCACCACAGACTATTGCTATAGGCATACTCTTACTCTGTAGGGGGATATTAAGAGAAGACAAGATAAAATTACAGCTGATATTGCATTTTTATGCTACCTCAACAAGAGCATCAGCAGGACTCAGCTTAGCCAAATATTGGCATTTATCCCACATGCTAATGAAATACAAGTAGAGAAAGTGGGGAATTCTGAATTTAAGTATTTCTTTGGCTGAAGCTTTACACATATATCTTGTTCTGGGCTAGAACGCATACAAAGAATTATCTCCCTATGTGATCACATTCCGTGGACTGTCCCAGTTAACTTGCTGCTCTGTAAGCCTTCAGATCAGGGTTTAGGAATGGAGAAAGTTGAAAGGGAAATAGGAGAGGGAAACAGAGGAAAAGAAAGGAAGAAAGGAAGGGGGAGCATGCAGGAAGGAAGGGAGGAAGGGAGGGAGGCAGGGAGGGAGGGAGGGAGGAGGAAGGGAGGAAGGAAAGAAGGAAGGAAGGGAGGGAGGAGGAAGGGGGAAGAGAGGAAGGAGAGAAGGAAGGGAGGGAGGGAGGAGGAAGGGAGGAAGAGAGGAAGGAGAGAAGGAAGGAAGGAAGGAAGGAAGAGAGGAAGGAGAGAAGGAAGGAAGGAAGGAAGGGAGGGAGGAGGAAGGGAGGAAGAAAGAAGGAAGGAAGGGAGGGAGGGAGGAGGAAGGGAGGAAGGAAAGAAGGAAGGGAGGGAGGGAGGGAGGGAGGAAGGAGACAAGGAAGGAAGGGAGGTAGGGAGGAAGGGAGGAAGGAAAGAAGGAAGGAAGGAAGGCAGGGAGGGAGGGAGAAGGAAGAAAGGAAGGAAAGAGGAAAGAAGGGAAGAAGTAAAAAGGAAGCTCAGACAAGTGCTGATTTACCAAACCTTTGAGCAGTATATGAAGGGCTGACCTAAGACTGGAGGTCAGAAATATTAGGCTCCTAATCACATTTATCAAGAAATCACATATAGTGGAAAAGGAACACACCCAAATATGCTAAACGCTCTTCTGCAGTATACTGTGAAAAATGATTGCAGTACACTTTTATGACTACTATGACTGCCGTTTCAGAAGGAAGGAAATTGGGGATGGAGAGAAGGCTCAGCAGTTAAGAGCTCTGGCTACTCTTGCAGAGGACCCGGGTTCAGTTCCTAGCACCCACATGGCAGCTAACAACTGTCCTATTGGCAGTTCTAGGGTATTCAACACCCTCTTCTCATCTCCATGGGCATTGCATGGCATGCGTGCACTTATACACATGCAGGAAAAACACTCATATAGATAAAATAAAACAACAAATAAAATATTAAACAGATAAAATAAAAATTAAAAAAGAAGGAAATCTATGGCAGCTGGACAGTCTAATGGCTAAGTTACAGCACGACCCTATTGCTGGAGACACTGTACACTTTTGTCAGAAGACATAAAGAAACCAAGCTGCAGCTGAGCTGAAAGCTTCCTCTCAACTGGCCTTCAGAGTGCCAGGACGTGCTATGCAGGCTGCTGGGGGAGAAAAGTCAACTGGTTTCCCCAGCCATGAATCTTGCAAGCTACAATAGTTATGTGTCAGGCAAGATGTTTGTCTAGTGAAATAGTGACATAACCATTATGGGGGTAACCATCACTTTCCACAGGAAGAAATTCATGCCTGGTTCTATAAACCTGATCAAGAGCCCGTGGCTGGGGAAGTCATAGGACCTGCTGGAGCAGAACAAACTATTACTGTTTTGCTTAATGGTCAGGTTGTTAAATTGCATTCTAAATGCTCTTTCCTATACCTGTACATTAGTGCTACCTCCAGCCTTCATCAGAGCAGCTTCTTACTGCAGGAAGCAGTTATTAATGCAGAATATCATAAATGGGTGAAGTGCTAAGAATAAATGATGTTAGGGTGCCCAGTCCTAAAGCTATGTTACTTCCTTAAGGGCTCTGGGAACATCAAGGATGAGGGGGTGAAAGAATGTAAGAGCCAGAGGATGGGGAGCTGTGCATAAAAAAGATGTCTTCTGGACATGACATGGCCATTGCACTCACAAACTCACTGCAGCTATGGTGATCTGCATGAGACCTGCACAACATTGAGCCTGTCGACATTTCATTATGGATGGGGATGGGACATATGAGGTCCCACCTCCCAGAGAAGCTTCTTATCACAGCCAGCAGTTATTAGTGTAGAATCCCATAAATGGCCAGTTAATGGTTTGGAAAGGATGGGGCATTATTTTCTTTAGTAATGTAGCCACTGATAAGTTGCCCTTTCTCCAGTAAATGACGTTTTATTCAGGCTTAGGTAAGAAACTTTAATTAAACTCAGTGGGTTGGTCATACAGATAAACAAGACATGAGATTAGGAGGGGGTTTGTTGAGAGGTGTTCCAGAAAAGAAGGGGACTAAGATGGAAACAGAGTAAAAATAAATAAAATTCATTATAGTAATATATGAAACTGTCAGTCAATAAAGTTTTCTCAAACAGCAGGTGGAATATATAACAGGAAAGACTGTCTCGATTATATTGTATTATTGTATGTATAATATTTTTCATGTAGATTGCTATTGTTTGAATGCCTCTGACAGTTCTCTGCTATTTAAAAGTTCTTCTCTATTAAAGAAAGCTATTCTACCTTGTCTTCAGAGGAATATCTATCTATCTATCTATCTATCTATCATTTATCTATCTATCATCATCTATAACTTGTGATCTGGTTTGTTAATGATTTTTTCTTATGTTGTCTGGTATACTGTATAACCATGTTCTGGTTCATTCTATTTATTGAAAAATGTTATAAAAATTGTTTGTCTCTTACAGCATTCTTGCTAAAATTCCTTTAGATCTGAAAGTGGGATCAATGTGGAAAAGAAAGTTTATTGTTATTTTATCATTCCAGTCATGGTCCAGTGAAGCTAACCCTTAATGATTATATCCCTTATACAGAAAAATCTGTTCACAAGAATGGCTGAGGAGTTGTCACTGATATCTCAATTCAGGTATTTTTCACTAAATATATTGAAGTATATGATGTATTTAAATCATATTTACCCTTCTATCATGTCCCTCTCTTATCCCCCTCCCTAGACTTTTAATCTTTCCAGTTTGAAGCCCAAAATTCCTAGCTGGTTTTCATACTGATTCTTTTAAAAAATTATTGAATTTTGCAATGTTCATACACTATAATTTGATAGTATTTAGATCCCCTCCCCCAACCACACCTCCTCTCCCTGCCATCCTCTGTCCAGTTTAATGTACTAGACCATATACAATACAGCCTATAGAGTCTGATAAATGGCCCCACATGTTCCTCAGCATGGGTCTATCCACTGGAGTCTGGTTAACCTTCCAAGAGTCCCATCCCTGTAAGAGACTATCTCTCTCTCCCAGCAGCCATCAGTTGACAAAAGTTCCTTAGGTTGGGTTGGGATTTCTTATCCACTTCTTCACGTTTTATTGGCTTTGACCTTGCACGAGACTTGTGAATGCTGTTACCATTGTTGTGAGTTCATGAATAACTGACCAGCTTTTTTGGGGGTGGTCATCTACCACCTCTGGCTCTTACAATCTTTCTGTCCCCTCTTCAATGATCCCTGAGCCTGAGGAGGCAGAAGTTTGAAATAGGTGTCCTATTTAGGGATGAGCACTCTCATTCTCTGCATATTAGCCAGTTGTGGATTTCTATGTAAATTGTCATCTGCTGCATGAAGAAACCTCTCTGGTGAGAGCTGAGAGATGCATTTGTATTATGTGTAGAGGCTGTACTGAAAATGTGTCACTTAGGGCCAAGCATCTCACAGACACTTATTCTCTGCATTTGACCAATTGTGTAATTGCAGTAGTCTATCTGTTAAAAAAAGAAGCTTCTTTGATGAGTGGTGAGAGGTACACATGTCTGTAAATATAAGGATGCATGTCTACAATACAGTAAGAAATTACATTGGTCTAAGGCTGTGACAATAGTAGTAATGTAGGATCTCTGACATCCAGCCATGTGTATTTGGCTGCAAACAGGTAAGATGCTTGATTACCCCAATGCTACAAAAATATTCTCTGGTCAGCAGTACCAGCTGAGCCCACTGTGACTGTGTCAGTAGAGCCACAGTGGACCCTCCAGAAGAGGTTTTTCTGTCAGCTGAACTCCACTGCCAGACATTAGTGATTCCACACAGAACAGGAAAGCGGTCCCAGTGAATTCACTCAAATTCTTGATCTATGAAGTGATAGCAAGCACCTGTCTTCTAAGCCTAAAAAGTTAAAATCTGTGCCAAAGGTTTTCTTTGGGTACTCAAAGATACTAGAACTGGATTGGGGAAGACGACTGGGTAAAATACTCAGTACTACAATTGTAAGGACCTGAGTTTGAATCCCCAGAACATTGCTCCTTTGGCAAGGTAGAAGGTGGAAACAGAATAATCCACTGAAGTTTGAGGGACAGCTAGCCTGGCACAAGCAGTGTCAGACAGCCAAATCCACATCAACAAGGCAGACCGTGAGAATCAACAACAAAGGTTGTCCTCTGGCTTCTACACATATGCCATGGCATGTATGTGCCAGTACTGTCACACATGAAATCATGCACAATGTGCGTGCGCGCGCGCGCGCACACACACACACACACACACACACACACACACACACACACACACACACACGCAAAAATAAAAAGTGCTGGAAGGGCTCATGTGCTTAACAATAGTCCAGTTACATTTTCTCTGAATCTCCAATTTCCACACCTTCCCACATTGCCTACGTGTATTTGATATTTCAGCAGATTTCCATCTGTATCTGGGTGTTTGTCATCAGTCAGTTTCAATGCATGGGACATCAATGGAATGCTGTAAACACTGGCCTTTGGCATCTATGTTAATAAAAAGATTACTGGGCCAATTATCATGTAGTTTTAAAATAATATATCCTGCTAGTTAGTTACAATGGAAAGGAAAATCTGGAAGAGCACAGGAGAGACTAACGAAGTTTTGGAAAAATAAATCGGTCTATTTGTGGCAGCAATTCTTCTACAGAATGACTGATTGGACTTTGCCCTTTCCTACCTAGATGCTATTTTTAGAAAACAAAATTAGCCTAACAGCTGGGTCATCCATCTCCTTTACAATGTGCCTGCTATCTCTGGATCCCATATGCTTCCATGCAAGTGCATACTTCTAAAACATAATCTCTTGATGTCAAGGGTCTTATATTGAGTGAGTTTTCAAAAATCTGCCATTGGCTTAAAATCTAGGATTAACCTTCCTGGAAGTTGGTGGTGTAAATTCATGAGGTATTGGCTCAGTTTCCTTCAGTTTAATATGTGTCTGTATGCACATTTAAATGCTGTTGAGGGGACACAGTTCCTCTGTCACACACAGAATATTAAGATCAAAATGAACTTTAATATTCATTGGTTTCAGGACTTTTTTTGATACGTGGTTTCATGTAGCCTAGGCTGGCCTTGAACTTATTATGTTGTCAAGGCTGGCCTTCAACTCCTGATCCTTCTGTCTCCACCTCTGCTGGGCTGGGAGTGCAGGTATGAGCCATCACAACCAGTCTTATGTTGTGCTGGGGATATAACCCAGGGCCTTGTGCATGACAGGCAGGTACTTTACCACTGAGTTACACCCCAAGCACCTGATTCCTGTTTCTTTCTTATTTTGTTGTTTTTGTTTTTTTATTTCACTGACCAGTAGACACTTCAGATGTGGGAGTGCTGGGAGTAAACAGGAAAACTTGCTACTTTAAATTTGTTCCAATTAAGAACATTACCCATACTTTGGGGATAAGATAATAGATTTGAAATGTCCTCTAATGAGTGAGAGGAGTCAAGGTAACAAAGGGAGAAATTGTATTCTGAGGAGAGAAACACAAGACTGCTGGGAATCAAGAGGCGGCAGGAGAGCTAACAAGGAGGGAAAAACCTTAAAGATGAGGCAGGAATAAAAAGTCAGAAGTCCATGGCCCCCACTCTGCGTCATTAGTGGGAACGGAAAAAAGCAGCAGCCACAGGATGAGTAAAGAAGACCTACTAACAACGGAGTCCCAGCTTAACGAACAAACAGACAAAAAGAGAGAGAGAGAGAGAGAGAGAGAGAGAGAGAGAGAGAGAGAGAGAGAGAGAGAGAGAAAGCTCATTGCTTCCTAGATCTCAGGATATAGCCAAGTCCCACCTTGAAAGGGAGCCTACTGTTTGAAACTGAGCTGCACCAGGCATCTGAAAACAGGATAATTGCAAATTAGGGTGCCTAGAAATACCCTACTGTAGTGGAGGGATCTGACTAGAGCAGGCAGTCATGGAAAAGGAGAGGGTCTGCCATAGGCACACTCAGAGGTTTAAATAGCAGAGAGATAAAGGTATGGAGAACATGGTGGTCCCTGTGCCTGTACAAAACTCAATTAGCAAAATGATCAAAGACATTCATGTAAGACATTAAACTTTGAAACTGCTAGAGAAAATAAAATAGGGAAAATACTTTAAGATACAGGCATAGGCAAGAGCATTCTGAACAGAACTCCAGCAGGCTGGAAGAAATAGCAACAACTGACCAATGGGATTGAATGAAATTAAAAAGCTTCTGCAGAGCAAAGAATAGAATCAGTGGACTAAGCAGACAGCCTACAGAATGGGAGGAAAGCTTTGGTACCTATACATCTGAAAAGGGATTAATATCCAAAATATATAAACAACTCACAAAAATAAATACCAAAAGATCAAATAATTTAATCAACAGTGGGAAAATCAACTGAACAGACATTGTTCAAAAGAAGTTGTACAAATGATCAATAGATGCATAAAAAATATTCACCATACTTAGCCTTCATGGAAACATAAGTCAAAACTATACTGAGATTCCATTTCACTCTGGTCAGAATGACTATCCAAAAAGAAAACAAACAAAACCCCAACAGATAGTAATGATGACACAGGAGTAGAAGAGACATTTATAAATTGCTGATAGGAATATAAATTAATTTAGTCACTGTGGAAATCAGTATGGAGTGTTCTCAAAGGTCTAAAAGAACTATCACATGATCAGTTATACCTGATGGAGGCCAGGTCAGCATACAGGGATACTTGAACATCCATGTTTACTATTTATAGCAGCCAAATTAGAGAAGCAGCCTAGGTGCCCATCAGCATGAATGGAAGAGAATATGGTAGATAAATGAAGTCAATTATGATTCTGCCATCAAGGCAAATGGTTGTGTGATTTGCAGGACAGTGGATGGAACTGGAAATACTCATGCTAAGAAAAGAAGCCAGACCCAGAAAGACAAGTATCACACATTTTCTTTCAAATGTGGCATCTTGGTGGGGGGGGGGATGTAAACAAAATGAGAGCGTATAAAGGAAAATCATTGGAATTAGAAGCTGTGTAAAGGGAACGAAAGAAGGACATGAGGGTTGAATCTAGTTAAGGCATGTAATATACATACATGAAAACGTCTCCACTCCATCATTTTATGGAATTAATAATACTAATAAAAGGGGTGAAGAACATCAAACCAAGCTGAACAAATAACCCTAAAGATTCCTATACTATTATCTTTCCATTTTTTTGAAAAGGGGTAATTTATCTCAGGATATTGTAATGGTCTCAAACTAATTTCCAAAGGAAGAATGCTTGACAAACTTGCTTCCTCCTTTACCCCACTCTTTATACGTGGTGCCTGTGGATCTAATCCAACCATGCAGCTAATGTTCTTCAAAATTCCACCAAATATAAAGAGTTTATGTCTCAAGGATTTTAAAGAGAGGACATGCTATTTCTGGAAATACCACTTTAAGATTGCATTAGGTCTTTTAATGAACAGATAACATTGTTTTTCAAGATTATATGTCAAACATTGCTAAGTTTGAGGATATAAAGACAAGATAGTTTCTCATTTGGGGGTTCACAGACTAATGAGAGAGGCACATAAGTAACAATTGAAATTCATTTGTTGAAACCAGACACAGAATTTGGTATACTCGAGGTATCCTAAGGATTGGAATAAAAGTATCTGGGTCATTAAGCTTTCTGGAAGTAGTTCAGTGGCTGGGCTAAGTGTGGAGAGACAGGAGAAGCATAGACACAAAGAACAGTAGGCACAGATAATGGCACACAGTGCTCAGGGAACATACGGTGGGACAGGGACTTCAGATGCATTATCTCAACTTATCTCTATACCAAGGCCAAGAAGTAGAGATTATGTAACTTATTAAAGCTCAGAGACCTTTTGTGGCTAGAGAGATGGCTCAGCTATTAAGAGCAGTGGTTTTTCTTGGAGACCTGGGTTTGAATCCCAGCACCCACATGGCAGCTAACAACTCTCAGTAACTCCAGTTCCAAGGGATCCGATATCCTCTTCTGACCTCCATGGGCACTGCACAACACTGGTGCACTTCCATACATGCAGGCAATACACACATACACATAAACTAAAAAATAAAATAACTCAGAGATCGTTAGCACCCACTCTCAAATCTACTCAGCTATGAAAAGTAGGGAGTCTGCACTGGAAACCAAGCCAACTTAAGTTGTCCTAAATCTTTATGCTTGTAGTAGTTGCACTATGTTGCTTAAGCAAACTGTGTTTTATGCAGATTTTATAAAGTTCATGAAATCTCCTGAGACTGCTAAGCTAAATTCCCCTTTCTGCAGTAGCATTTAGTCCTCAGTCTGGAAAGTAGGACTGTATTGATTACTGTCAAACGTATTTTGTTAATAGACATCTAGGTAACTGAAGTGATAGTAGATTTCTCACAGATCAAGATTTCAAAAGGCTATATTTACTTTGTCTTTGAAATTTGAATACTTTTTCTTCAATGTTTTGATTGTGGTCAGTTACACAGAGTATAAATCATCTTAATTATTAGCCATTTTAAAAGTGTCCAGCTCAGGATGACTATGTATGTTCATATCATCTTTAACCACTGGTACTATATAATTCCCAAACTAGTTTTTTTCTTTGTAAAATTTAAACTCTGCACATGCTCAGTAATAAATCTCCATTCTTTTTCACCTTATATCCTATCCTCTGACAAGTATAGCTTTTTGTTACAGCAGATACTTTTACTGTAGCTCAGCCTGGCTTCAAATTAATGGAAACTGTCCTGACTCAGCCTCCCAAGTGCTGGAATTACCAGCTTGAGCCATTGGTATAATTTTAAGTAAAAAGTTATTTCAATAAACAAACATACAAAAGGACTACCATAAAGATGACATAGACAAATATTTACAAAAAACATGTCATTAAAAAAATCTCTGTCCAATGGATATCTATTGTGAGCACACTTGTGTAGCGTGATGCCCATGGAAGCCAGACGAAGGTGTCATCTCCCCCTGGAACTGGAGTTACAATGTTTGTTAGCCCTCATGTAGGTGTTAGAAACCAAACCCATGTCCTCGGAAGAGCAGCCAGTATTCTTAACTGCTGAGCCATCTCTCCACCCCACCCATGATAGATTTTTAAATAGGCAAGCCAGGAAGGTTAAAAAAGAATAATACAAGGAGCAAGTAGACTGGAAAAGATGTTCAAGGACTGTTTCTTTAACTTCCTGTCAATATCATGACAAACAGGATGAAGAGGCTTGGAGAACTGAGATCTAGAGCCAACTCTTGGAAACCTCTGTAAGCAAGATGCCCAAGCTGCTCCCTCTGAATCTGCTGGTTTAACTGGTTGATGTGAGCTTCTTTAATCTTGTAAAACGGGCCATTGATATCCAGATTCTCCATGCTTTAAAAACTGTTAACTACACCTTTAAAAATTAACAAGAATATTAGAAACATTTTTCTAACAGTTATAGATCATATAAAACCCTTGCTGTTTGCCTGGAGAGATGGCTCAGCGGTTAAGAGCACTGACTGCTCTTGCAGAGGACCGAGGTGCGAGACCATCCTTAACTCCAGTTCCACGGGAATCCGAAGCCCTCTTCTGACCTCCGTGGCATTGCACGACACGGGTGCACTTACATGCATGCAGGCAATACACTCATATATATAAAATAAAATAAAAAATATTTTTAAAAAACCCTTGCTATTTATGGTGTCACATTCTATAGTCTGCATAAACACTGAATTAATTAATTCTGAATCACTGGGTGAAATGCAAGTTAAGTTCTTGCAAATCTTTGATCACAATATTTTTATCAGTCAGTCAATATATAACTTTTATGGGGATTTATGTTTAAAGACAACTTCTTTCATGTATGTTATTGCTTCATTAGCATTGAGTTCATGGCCAGTAAAAGTATAATTCATGCCTGGAGAAAACTTATTTCATACACACAGTTTGCTATAATACACATCAGAGACTCTTATTTAGGGCCCTAGACAGCGTGTCCGTACTATACTTTGGGGTCATTTTATACATATATAAAAAACAGAGGGCACACATGTTCCAATGTGGCATTGGACTGATGTAAAAAGGACATTTATCTGTCATCTGAGAGCTAAGACATATGCAAGATGTCACCTCATTTGACCTCAGGTGAGAATCTGTACGTTCAGCAGCCCAAAACTTTTGCTGCTCTGTGCATCTGTTCACATGACTGAGGGTACACTGCAGGTATTGATTTGAGAGTCAAGAAGAAATTTTAGTACTTGGTGGATTCACAAATATGGAATCGATGAATAATTGTTAGCTTTTTTTTCTTAAGCACACATGGAGTTTTTGCAAATTCTAACCCTACTCCAGGGAGTAAAGCCCTCCTCTATCAAAGGCGCAATATCTTACAGTTTATACTGTATGTCTACAGCATGAGACTAATCTCCCCTGAAAAACACTTAGGACAACAGAATAATGCCACTAATTCAAAATGTGCAGCATATGGACAATAGTAAATATATTTTTATAGTTGTAAATGTTTCCATTTAAAAAGGTGAATTTAATGAGCTAAGTTAGTTAAAACAAAGTTAGAAAATGAATAATGCAACAATCTAAGAAGAACAAAATTATCCAATGAGATAATATAAAAAGAATGCAGAAAGGCAGAAAATAAACATAAAATAACATCAATATAGTCACATATGAATAAAATTGCCTTGGTTAAAACTGACCTAAAAATAAAGGCAAAATGGAGCTTAGGAACCAGAAGAGCTCACAATACAACATGAAAGAGTTAGTAAACTAATAACGTTTCACATTCTGCCCACAATTTTAAAACACCCTAAAAGGAATAGATTCCCCAAGAGAAATTAAAAAGTAGACAAGCGGTTATAAAGCTCAAAGAATTGGTCAGTAATTAATAACCATCTTAGAGTGAAAATATTCTACCAGATGATTTGATTTTATGCATTCTAACAATCTAAAACTGTATTGTTTCAGTTTTATATAAAATTGTTAAGACAGCAGATAGCAAAATGTCAAACTCATTTCATAAAATTAAAAAACCTACACATCAAATTTAGGCAAAATTAAATCTAAACAAAAAGGTTAATTAATCAATAGACACAGATCTAAAAGTCCTAATCCTAATAAAAGTACTAACAAGTTGAATCCAGACTTAATATATAATATGGATAAGTCATTGTGAGATGCTTTTTATTTCTGAAATTTATGGTCAGTTTTATGTTAGAAAAGTTAATCAGGACTAGATCATGGGAGTAGAATCTGAGCATAAAGAGATAATATGACAATACTATAGCTCTATCAATCATCTCTTTGTATCTTTATTATCTCTGTATCTCTCTATATCATATCTATCATTTCTACATCATCTTTATTTCTGTATCTGTCTATATTTCTATCTATGTCTGTATCTCTAAGATCTCTGTATCTGTCTCTGACTCCATACCTTTATTTCTATCTCTTTTCTCATTGTTGGGGTTCATACCTAGAACCTTGCCCACGCAAGGCAAGCACTTGTCTACTGAGCTACAACCCTACCTAAAAAGGATATTCTTTAAAAAAAAAAAAAAAGTAGAAAATCCAGGCATGGTGGTGGCACACGCCTTTAATCCCAGCACTCAGAAGGCAGAGGCAGGTGGATCTCTGTGAGTTCAAGGCCAGCCTGGTCTACATAATGAGATCCAGGGGCTACAGGGAGACCCTGTCTTAAAAAGAGCAAAAAAAAACAAAACAAACAAACAAAAACCTGCCCCCAAACAAAAAGCAAAAACAAATGTAGAAACAAAAACAGTTGTTAAAATATTACTTGGAGACAAGAGTTATGCAATTTGGGAGTCTTTTAGATAGACCCACTGAAGGGGTACTCCAATTGCCTCACCCTGTGCCCCCATTCAGCATGGAAGAAGCCAGAGTGGTCTGTGTCCCTATTGGCAATTTGGGTAACCCCTTCAGAGGATGGTGTGATAAGAATAGGAGGTAGGAATTGACTAGGCAGTTAGGGTAAAAAGACCCCAAAGAAATGTAGCCAGTTTCTTGGCTAAAAGTCAAAATGTCCTTGGGCCTGTTAGCAACATACTCTGTTCCAAAGTCCAAAAATGTCAAAAGTATTTGGGAGCTTGTATCTAATCCTTAAAAGATTTTAGGGTTACCTCTTCAGAGGAGGGAATGTTGGAGGGGAGGGAGTGGGCATGGATTTGATCAAAACACCTTATATACATGTATGAAATTCTCAATAAAGATATGTAAAAATTAAAAAAATAATATTTGGTGAAGAATAAATACAAGAGGAGATATATTCTGGGGCTGGACAGATGGCTCGGTGGTTAAGAGCACTGGTTGCTGTTGCAGAGGACCCACATTCAATTCCCAGCATTCACATGGTGACTAACCAACAACTGTCTGTAACTCCATTTCCAGGGGATCCAATGCCCTCTTCTGACTTCTTTGGGCATTGCATGACATGGGTGCACTTACTTGCATGCAGGCATTACACTAATACATGTAAAATAATAAATAAGAGTATTAAAAGAGGAGATATATTCTAAGCTACAAACAGATAAGCTACATAATAATGAAATGTTTAAAATGCACTTCATACCAGGTATAAGGCAAGGGTGCCTTGACTTAGTGCTTGCACTCAACAGTGTTCTGAAGGACATTAAAATGAAGTGAACAAAAATTGTGCATGAGATTCTTCCATGGGCTATAGCTATTCAGGGGCATGGTCATTGTGATTAAAAGACCGGGTATCACAAACTGCTTTCTTCTTCTGTTATTTTTTTTTCTTACTTAAGTTCTCTAGATTGTATGTGGATATTGTGAGTAAATAAGAGATGATGGTATGGTTCTAGGATGGCTGCCTAAGGAATCTTTAGAGCAGGTGCTGAGCTCAGGCAATTAGAACAGGTGTGATGGATCCAGAACTGATCTCCATGTTCATAAAATGCTTGACATTCAGTTGTTGCTGGGGGACAGGCTCAGTTGCTCACTGTGATTATCTGAAGAAGCTCCCTAGCATCACCTTCCCTTAGTACCTCTGAGGCTGCAACTGAGCAATTCTGAGATTCTTGTTTCTGAATAAATCTGATTTTGGTTCTGTCATGACAACATTGGTCTTGTAGACTAGTATAGCCACAGGTCCTGACTAAGGTCTCCATGGAGGCTTCATGGACTATGCCTAGGCTGGTACCTCTCAAACAATCAGGAGTGCTGGTAGTGTCTCTGAGGCTTGAGCACTGATAATAGAATGTGGGACTTGGGCAGCCATCTGAGGATCAGCCCTGTCTTTCCTCATTAAAGTCCATCTCTGAAAACAGACTTCTGCTTTTCCTTTTAGTTCAAAGTATGTTAGAGATCTATAGTGTCAAAAAATTCCATAATAAAATAGTGTCAACTAACGTAAAATATTTTTTAAAATACCGTATTGGAAGGCAGTTATGCTCGCCAATATACCACCAAAGCCGCACCAATATAAAGCCTGAAACTCTGAAACTGTTAGAAGAAAACATTGGGAAAACCTACAAGATATAGGTGTAGGAAAGGATTTTCTAAACTGGACATCAATTGCTCAGAAAACAAGGGCAAGAATTAACAAATGGGACCTCATTAAACTAAAAAGCTTCTGTACATCAAAGGAGACAACCAG
>NW_008337842.1:3903758-3905001 GCF_000622305.1 Nannospalax galili | reverse complement strand
AGAAAAAAAAATCGACATATGTTCTCCCTCATATGTGGATCCTAGAACCAGACTCTGATAAATAAGTATGCAACCAGACATTACTACAGGAACCAGGATAATGGAAAGGAAACAGGGAGGTAAAGGAAAAGAAAGAAACTGAAAGACAAGAACAGTAGGAAATAGGACTTAATAAGGGAGATATGGATAAAAACTGGGTTAGTTTAAGGGAGGGCGGAGGGAAGGGTATACGAAGAACCTCGGGGATAAAGGAAAAGAAGGAACTCAGAGGTAAGATCATAGGAGAAGGGTATTAGTAAGGGAGAAAGGGGGGAAATGGGGGCACCTTAAGTGGGAAAACCATGATGGAGGGGTGAGACAATGCAAGAGATAAACAATGCCTAGCTAGTTTTGAAAAACAGAGGGAACCATATTACTCCTACAACCTACTGACAAGTTATACATAGCAGATCAATAAATATATGTCTAGGTAAGGTTTATCTGAGAACAACTGGTCTTTGCCCAAGATCTGTCTACATGACACACAGTAATTAACAATACCAAACTGGTGCAACTAACCTTCTTGGGTGTTTAACAGACATACTTTGAGGCCTATAATAATTCGGTCAGAGGGACATAAAGGACACTTTTTGCTCCTTGCCCTCCTAGGTCGACTAGTTCCAGGGGACTATAAGCATCTCTCAAAATGTCCTGTAATGGTGGTGGGTCACCTGTCCTCTTGATCAAGTAGGCCAAGGAGACTCTACCAGACTGGACATGAACCAGTGTCCAGTCTACAAAGAGGAGGGTCACATAGAACTGGGAAAATGAACAGCAGACCCCAATCTTATCTAAAGGAATATTGACAACTGATTGCTGCTAGATGAGGAACAGCTCACCCTCCTAAAACAAAGACCTCTAGATAGGCTGACTAGATTCACCAGAAGGGCAAGTAGTGGGGAATGGCTGGGTCTACCAGCAACACAGTAGACGGTAGCAGGGATATCAGAGTATAAGGGCTCTAGTCGGGGGTTGGGGGGGGAAACTATGGGAGGGTGCCATCCGGGAAGTGAATGTATAGTCGAATGAGAAGGTTTGGGATGTTCTGTGTGATACACACACACACACACACACACACACACACACAAAATCAAATTTTTTAAAAACATATATTTGAGGAGGGAGCATGGAAATTTACATCATGCTAATTAGTAGAGATGATAAACAATACCATTGAACTCTACCTGATGACTTTATAGACATA
>NW_008337842.1:3886150-3903737 GCF_000622305.1 Nannospalax galili | reverse complement strand
GAGGCTATGGGAGGGTGCCATCTGGGAAGTGGGTGTATAGTTGAATAAGATGGTTTGGTATGTTCTGTGTGATATACACACACAAAAAAAAAAACAAATTTTTTTAAAAATGTATTATATTTTAGAAGGAAGCATGGAAATTTACATCATGCTAATTAGTAGAGATGATAAACAATACCATTGAACTCTACCTGATGACTTTATAGACATAACACAGGTGCCAAGGATAAAGAAAGTAACCAACTGTGACTAGTAACAATCAGATATATAGAGATTAGAAACGCATGTGCACTTTAGTGTCAGTTGCATTAAAAATGAATTTTTTCTGTATGAAACTGTGTATTTTAATAATGAAATGGAGATCTTTTTTAAAGGTTAAAAACTCATCCAGTTTTAAGTCTTACAGGGCTTATACTGAGTTCAATAATATATAACTGTGTTGATTCAACTGTGAACCTAGAAACTTGCACCCACTTGTAAAAGAGATGTACTCTTGCTCTGGAGTGTGTTACTGAATATGATGTTAAAGCTGTAGTGAAAAGCTTTTAATCATGTAGTTATTAAAAATTTTAAAAATTATGATTAAAAAAATAATCATTTGGTTATGAAATAAATAATTTTAAAATAATAATAATAATAATAATTAGTAGATGTGAAAAGCATTATCATTGAAATCTACCTGATAACTTTATATCCATGCTCAGATACCAAGGATCTCAGAAAGTAACTGACTGTGACTAGTAATAATCAGATATATAGATATTAGAAATGCATGTGCAAACATCTTAATGTCAATTGCATTGAAAATGAATTTTTCTGAATGAAACTGTGTATTTTAACAATGAAGTGGAGATCTTTTTTAAAGGTTAAAACCTCATTTAATTTTATGTCTTATAGCGTTTATACTGAGTACAATATTGTATATCTGTAATAATTCAACCCTAAACCTAAAAATGTACAGCCAATTTTGTAAGAGATGCAGCCTCGCTCAGAAAATTGTTATTGAATATGTCAATGCTGATGTAATGAAATGCTTCTTCTAAGTATGTGGTTATTAAATAAACAATTTAAAAAAGGACCAAAAACCAAAAAAAAAAAAAAAATACTGTATTGGCCAACGTTTGCTTGGTATGCATGATTTATGTGCTTGCATAAAGCTGCTAAATTTGAGTGGGAAGGGTCATGTTTATATCCCTAGCCGTTAGCCCAGTGTTTGACAAGAACAGGGGCTCAGTGAGTGTTGAACAGTAGACAAATCAGTAACATTATCAAAGTGAAAACGAAAAGCGTTTAACTGAGCCTCTCTAATACATCACCCCTGTCTCTTCTATGTATTCAGAAACCATTCTCATGACAGCCCACGAATCACAGTCAATGACAGAACAACTTTAGAAAACTGGAATTCTACTTAACTTCACCTAATCCAGCCTTGCAGAATCCCCTTATGAATGAGACTTAGAAATCACTGGTATAGATATAATGATTTGTTTTCAGTATTTCAGAATTGGTGAACTTAAACTCAGTGGTAACAAAGTTTTTTTTTAATAAGCCCTCTATCATACTCATTTTTTTTACTACTTTCAACATGCAGGTACTTTTCCTTGAAAATGCAGAAGTCATTCAGAAATTGAGCTCTGTTTCCTCTGTTATCTATTAATATTAAAATATCATTCTTTTACTAATACCAAAAATGATTAGTATTAATAACATAATTTAATAAATTCCAAAGTGATCACATACTTGGCCTGAAGTTGTTACTGCAATTTAGTAAAGGAATATGGATAGAAGTTGAACCTAAACCAAACATGACATATGGTTTTACTCATTTATTCAACAACAATTTATTGATCATTTGTTATGTGTCAAGCAGCATGCTAGGTGCTATAGGCAAAGAGATACATTTCTGTCTTGGAAGAGCTCATGATTAGCTGGTGAAGAGGCAGTGGAAGGGGGAGTTGGAGAAGTCGAATAACCACTAGGCAGCTAAACACTAGAAAAGAAGATGGCGATTGTTATGAGCAAAACTCAAAAATGATTTATTTTTCAATTTTTGATGGGGTTATTGATTTAGTAGATCAAGGAGTAGTATGTGTTTAAATTGCAACTTTATCATTTGAGATCCAGTGTGGAAGATTTTTAAAAATATTTTTATTGAGTTTTTGTGCATTTCATATAATAGATCTTAATCAAATTTAGACTCCCCTTCTCTAACACCTCATAGTCCCCACTGAATTTCATGCATTCTGTTATATATGTTAGATCCTATATGTTCAAGCATTTTTACCCATATGTCCCTCAGCGCAAGTTCATCCAGTGGAGTCTATTCAGCCTATCTAGAGACACTTCCTTAAAGAAGATCAGCTCTCACTCACCCAGCAGTAACTAGTTGCCAATAGTTCTTCGGCTAAGGCCTACTGCTCATTTCCCTTGTTCTATGCTGTTTTCGTCGGATTGAGTCACCATTGTTGAAAGTTCATATGAACAAGTTCCCAGTGGCCTGAAAGTCTCTGTTTCCTCATGTTCATGCACCAATGCTAGCTCTTTCAATCTTTCTGCCCTCTCTTCCACAATAGTCCCTGAACTGTATCCAGGGATACGCACTGTACAGTCTCTTGTCTAAAACTTAGCCAGTATGTGGCCTTCTGTGTATATCACACTCTGTTGTATGAAAAAGTTTTGCTGGTGAGAGTTGAGGGATGTATTAGCATTCTATCTATCCTCTGTTCCAATGATATGTTCCATGAGCCTTAGGTGTAGAGGTTCTACTGTATATGTGTCACTGAAGGGCTGGACATTTCTCAGACATATTCTCTGTGTATGACCAGTTATGGAACTCTGCAATAGCCTCCATCTGTTGCAAAAAGAAGCTTCTTTGATGAATGGTGTATGGTATACTTGTCTGCAGATGTAAGGATTCATATTTAGCATACAGTAAGAAATTTCATTTGTTTAGAGATATGACAGAGACAGGGTTTTCTCCAGGATCTGTGACCTCTCCAGCCATGAGTATTTGGCTATATTTCTAGTCCACCCATGAGATCCCTCCCATGGAGAGGGCTTTAAGTCCAATTAGATAGCTGTTGATTACCCCATAGAGAAAAGTGCCGTTGCACCAACAGAGATAGTTTACTGTGCCAGTCATTGTGGTGTGGATTGCAGTTGTTAGGTTTTGACAGTGTGGAAGATTTTTGTTTGTTTTTATTTTTTATTTTTGTAAATTTTAATTGATATTTTCTGTATTTCATATAGAACATCTTAATCATGAAATTCAAGTTTTCCACTGAAGTCTAGTCAGCCTATCTAGAGTCCCTCCTTTTAAAAAGATCAGCTTTTCCTCACCCAGTAGTAATCAGCTGTCAATGGTTCTTCAACTAAGATTGGGACCTGATACACATTTCCGTACTTCTGTGCTGGGTTTTTGTCTGCTTGAGTTCACATGGGTCTTGTGCATGCTGACATCATTGCTATAGGTTCATATGAGCAAGGTCCAAGGAGCCTGTAGGACTCTATTTTCTATAGCTCCTCCTTGGCTCTTACAATCTTTCTGCCCCCTCTTCTGCAATGGTCCCTGAGTCCTGTGTGGGTGGAATTTAATATAAGAGTCCTGTCCAAGGACGACGGTGTGGAAGTTTTTATTTGTGGTATTGTGGTGGTCCTAACAAGTTACAGATATTTAACCTATATTTAAAAAAAGCCACACATTAAAAATTGGATTATAGGCCAGATGTGGTGGCATATGCCTTTACTCTCAGGACTTGGGAGGCAAAGGCAGGCTGACCTCAATCAAGATCAGCCTGGTCTACATTTGTAGTTCCAAGAAAACTGGGGTTTAGATATTTTATGATGAAAATTTACATAAATTCAGGATTTTTAGTTGGCTACCAGCTTGTTTGAAGCCAAAGACTGATTAAGTTGGGACATACAATCTTTTGGTACAATAACAAGCACAGTATGAACATAAGTCTGCTTGCAGACTGGCAATTCAGCAAATACAAAAATTATATTAAGATACTTATTTAGTGTATCTCCCACAAGATTGTGAAATTCTTGAACATGAGCATTGGTTTTGCTGTTATTTTTATATATTCTCAAGATTTAACTCAGTCTTGGAATAAAGGTTCAAGAAATAATTGTTAACTGGGCTTGGTGGCTAATTCCAGCTATTCAGGAGACTTAGGCAGGAGGACCACAAGTTCAAGGCCTGGGCTAAGTTACAGAGGGAGGTCAAGGATAGCCTGAGACAATGAGACAGCGTAGGATAACATATATATATATATATATATTTGAAAGGGCTACAGATATTATCCAATAGGAGAGTGCCTGTCTAGTATGGGAAGGCTCTGAGTTCAATCTTCAGTTCCAGAAAAGAAGAATTAATTGTTGAATAATTAATAAATGATTATCTGCAGAGACTGTGTTAAGCATGTTCATGCAGTTAGCCCATTTAATCTTTTCAAGATACCTACTGAGAAAAGTATTATTACTATTTCCATTTTACAAATGAGTAACTGAGACCTCAATATGCTGCCTATGAAGCAAAAGATAGAGAGACAAAATACCCCTCAAACTTAAAAATTCCCAAACAGAAATTGTTTCTTAATTCTCTTTTCAAGGCTTTTTCAAGACAAAAAGAAATTACTGAAAGCCACCTTCAAGAGGCAGAGCTGAAAACTGACCTACTGAAGTCACATGTTGGGTGCCTAGCTCACGCTCTCTTCCACCTTGCTTTGCTGCAGAATGTATATAATAACATACTGTTGGACTGTGCCTGGGGGCAAACAGGAAGTAGAGAGAGAAAACAGGAAGTGGGACTAGGCTATAAACTATCAGAGTCCACATCACCCAGTTACATATTTCCTCTAGCAAGGCCACACCTACCAAAACAGCACCACCAACTGTAGACCAAATGTTCAAATATTTGAGCCTATGGGGGCCATTTCTCATTCAAACCAACATACTCTCTGTGTCACAGTCTTGTCATCTACAGGGTTATATAATGAAACCACCTACCTGCTAGGTCTGTGGTGTGAATTAACATAAGATGCATGCCTTAGCAACAGTTGGGTGCCTAGCACATAGAAGAATGTGAAGTATTGCTATTGCTGTGACCCCTGTTCTTGAAAGATTTCATTTCTCATTTTACACTGCAAAGTTTATCATAACAGCTTTCAGTTAAAGATGAACTATCCTTTTGCTCTTACAGAAGAACTGGAAGCACATCAGGACTTACTTTTGGCCAGACTATGTTGTATTTTTTTTAATGTAAAAAAGTAATGGTCATAGAAGATAATGAAGAATCACAAGGCTGTAAAGTCAAGAATAGACAACCCCAGAAATTCCAAAAGAACTTGGTTTCTATGGTCCCTGTGCTTGAGAGTGTACATGTGTTGTGGCAGGCAAACATCCAACTAGTGAGTCATTCAGAGACCCTGGGGATGGGAGGATGGCTCTATAGAATGCCTTGGATCAGCTGTGACATTCTGTCAACTGGAAAAAGTTGGTGGCTCCAAGACCAGGGTCAAGTTTACAAATTCTCTAAGTTAAAAGCAATAGAAGAAAGGCTGAAACCAAGCAACATGCTTATTCTTACAACTACTTAACTCAGGGTAGTCTTTTAAAGTTTATAAAAATGTCAACCTATAACTTCATCTATAAAAATAAAGGGAAACTGTCTTAATTTAAAATTTACAATGTAAACAAAAGTATCAAAAGGAAGGTACTAGGGGCTGGAGAGGGCTCGGCGGTTAAGAACACTGGTTGTTCTTGTAGAAGAAACAGGTTCGAATCCCAGTACCCACATGGCAGCTAATAACTGTAACTCCAGTTCCAGGGGATCTGATGGCCTCTTCTGTCCTCCTGGGGCATTACACAACATGGGTGCACTTACGTACATGCAGGCAATACACACATATACATAAAATAAAAAATAAATAAAATATTTTTAAAAAAGGAAGGTACTAATTCAAAGTCATTTAAAATTCTTCTCTTTTTCAATAGGGCATAGTCTTTCTTAGAGACAAAGAAATATTTGGGAGGGTTGGTGAGTAGAGAAACAGACAAGGAAAGGCAGAATTATTGAAAGTTTTATCTCAGTTAAGTAGAAGGGTGCCAGTATCAGAAACATGCTCAGAAGGTTTAGGTGGGCTACATGGCCTTACTCTGTGCAGAATGTCACAGTAGATACACTTCTCCAAACTCTTGGTGCTACTTCATCCCAAGCCCAAAGTCTGGTTTCCATCATCTCCAGATCTCACTCACCTTAGCCACTCACCCATTTCTATTGCCCAATGTAGATACATCTAGCAGGAAGTAGTAGTTAAGGAAGAGATATTTAAAAGCAGCAACTTTAATTCCATTCAAAGATATACAATTAAACTTGGAAGTAAATTCAGTTACACAAACATTTACTGAGCGCTTTATAATTGTACAAATGCACTAATTAATCTATGTAAATGAGTAAAGTTCTGGACTAGGTATACAAATTAAAGTAGTGTTTCTGTTTCCAAATAACTCACAATTTAGTGAGACAACTTACATAAAACTAATTGTATCACACAAATTGTAGGGTTCTTAAAGGTAGCACAAATAAAATGGGTAATGGGTGCACGGAGGAAAGAACACTTGTTTTCTGATGGAGATAGCCCACTGCCCTAACATACTGTATCTTACTTAATCCTGTGAAATAAAAAGGTGGAAACTGATTGTCTCCATTTGAGATATGGGGTAACTGAGCCTATACCAAGTTGCCCAAAGCTATGCAGGAAACTTAGACTTGAACTCAGGTCTTAAGAAGCCAAAGGTGGGGTCTGTCCACCATATCTCACTGACAACCTCAACTATTTGCCACAGATCTATAAACTACAACCGTGGTTCCTAAAACCATATACATTCTATGAAAAAGCAAATACCTGTGATCAGAATGTCCTGGGCCTACCTTGGTGCCATCACAGTAGGAACTGATACATATCACTAGTATTATGTAGCTGGATCACAGAGAAAGACCACGCTGGGAAATATGAGTCTCTACTCACATTACACTCAATGAGAAAGGTACAAAATTCCAGAAATTAGCTCCATGTGTGAGCTCTAGTCCCTGATCTCACACAACCTTTCTGTATGTGCAATTCCCAATGTACAACTCTACCACTGCCAGCCAGGCTGCAGGCCTGTGATGTGGCTCTCAGGGAGAACAGGAGAAGGCTGCTGATCTTGACTCTCCTCCTGAGTGGCTATTCTGCACTCTTTCCTTACAGCACTCACCTTGGGAAGCTAATGCTCTAAGTGATGTCTAGGCAAACTGCCAATTGTTTTAGCTTCCCATTAATATGTGCTTCGGATTTGGTTGTCATGGTTACAGGAAACTCCAGTATTGGCTTTCACTCAAATCAGGGTCCAGTCTCTTCTCCATGGGGAATGCTGTACTCTAACCCAGAATTCCAAGTTGGTGCAAGGCTCCAGACCCCTTTTGCTGTGTAGTGTTCAAGAGAAACACGGTGAGCAAGGGGGAGCTCATTTGTTTTTTACAAATTTATGACATGACATGCTTCATATAATTAAGTACAATGCTACTTCTCCAAGTTAAAACAGGATATTTGCTCTTAATATGGTCTTGGGACGTGCTTTGAGAAAGGCCATTTCCTTCCAGTGCTGAACAGATTGTCTTCAAAGGGAAAACTTATTTTCTAAGCATTTTTCCCTCACAGTAACCAGAACTTATCATTACAAAGATGGGGGATCCTAAATACCATGATTGGTTTCAACTTTATCATTACCCAGGGCAGAATCACCATCAGCCCATGAAATTACTTCCCATTTAGCAGGATGACCTTTAGAACTACCAGCATTCACAAAAGTGCCTGGGGAATCCTCAGCCCATTGAGTTGATCAGATGCCTAGCTGCCTCTGACTCTTAGGGATTGTGTACACACAAAGGATACATGCATGTCACAGATGTACAACCAGTTCCCCAAAGGCCATTTCTCCATTTCTGCACCTACTATCCATAGTGTACAACTCTTTCCCAAACTTGTCCCTGACATTGAGCTTTTCATCAACTTTATCTGTGTAAATATGTGGTGAAGGGTTGCTGAAAGATTGGCCCTGGGATCTACTGTCAATTCTTTGGTCACAATAAAAACACATTCTTTCTCATTATGCATTTTATTTTGACTCATCTCTGTTTATGCAGGGCTTAATTTTGATCTTTCCAAAAGGAATCACAAAGAATTACTTTGAGTATTTAAAATAGAAGCCCCTTATTCAGTTCCCCTAAAGCCCAGGCAGCAGGCAGCTCTGGCAGTCCCCCAGAGCAAATAACGACTTGGTATTTCAATATTCATTTTGAGGATTGCTTATTCCCCTGGGCAGTCAGGCACATGGTTCTCTGGAAATCAAACAGCAATAGAGTCCAGTTTGAGCTGGTCAAAGTTAAGACATTTCAGAAAATATGGGCTTTTTTTTTTCTTTTTCTACAAGCATAAATCTGATCACACCACTGCCTATAGCTCCTTTTCAAGGACAAGGACTTTGCCACATGCACCAGACATTCTGATTGACGAAACAAGGGCTTACATTAGCCATTTCCCTTCTGAACAGTAAAATAGTCTCCAGAGTCAAGACCCAGGGAGAGTACCTAAGAAAGAACAGGTAATAGTTCTCATTTGCCTGTGTGCAACCTGACTTCATTTGAGATGAGTTTAATTTCATGCTTGTGTGGGTGGCCATGTGTAAATTTGCAGTAACTTGCACTGACTGTTTATTTATGTGCCCTTTGGAATTTGGCTGACTGCCTGACAGCTAGTCGCTGGCGAACACTTGCAAAAGTGGGGAGTAAGGAAAGTTTATTTTAGACCACCTTGTTGCCTAGCTTTGGACCTTCTTCCCATATTGGTGGAAACCCCTTCCCCAGATGCCCTGAGCTACTGTGTTCTCCATTCCCTCACTCCCCACTTTCCCCCTAAATCTGCTCAGGAAAGAATCTGAATACATATTTTGTTCTAAGTTATAAGACATTATCCCATAATGTCTTTTTTATTCAGAAATGTTGAAAAATGAGGCATTCTGCATATATACAATTTTTAGATAAATGAAAATTATAGTTTGAAGTGCCAATTGAAAAACTTGATTGGCTTGGATAGACACATTTTAAAATATACTATCTATATTACTATCTTCATACCCTCAAGATTGAAAAATAGTAATTAACCAATTAATTAACTGTGTGGCATCTTTCATACATGACAAAAGTGCTTTCCCAAGTATTTTCTCATTGATTTTTATACTCTTAAAAGAAAGAAATCAGGTTTCTGTTTGTGGTATGGGAATCACCGTTTCAAGCATGATTTACTATAATTCATGCCACTCTACCACACAATGACACATGCTTGCCTATTCAGGGGTGCATGATATTTGTCCTTTCCTAAGGCTCCCTGTAGCTCACTGGGCTTTTGGTGTCTTAGTGCTCAGTACCTGTGTTGAATCAGCTTCTATTTCTTACTGCTGGAGAAACTGTATCCAGTAGCTTAGAGCATCTCATCTACTTTGTGATTTATCTTCCTTCAACTAAATACCTCTGATCTTTTTTCAGGCTGGGAAATCAAACAAATTAGCTTCTGAGAATAATGTTGTACAATAAGGCCAAACAATTAATTTATTTCAAATTGCCTGTCCAAATGATTTTATTTCAAGATATAAAGCTTTAAAATTCTCTCCTCTGACCATATTTTCTCAGACCATGCATTTTGTGATACTGGCTTTTATATGCTTTTCTACCCAGGCTAAACTTCATTGTCAGTCTTGGTCATGAGGCTCCACCTGGAATCCTCAAATATTCTCACTTCTGAGAAAATGCAATTCTCATCCCTCTCTGACCCTGTCCCCACTCTCCTAGGGAAATGCAGGACATCATGGCACATAGCACACTATCCTTTAAAAGCTTTATAGAAGGTTCGTATATAGAAAATACAGAAAATAAGTTTTGAAATGGTCCCTTTCCCAATGATGGAAATAACTCCCAGTAATCCCTGTAATCCCTGAACTTAATTTCTGTTAGTTTGGAACTTCCTTCCAATTCCCCTTCTCCTTGCTTATGAGCATGTGGGTGAGGTGTGGTGTGCATTTCCATTTTAAAAGTTTTCTTTTCTTCTTCACTAGCTCATACCTTTGTCATGTTCCTCTGTGAAAGGTTTCTTTTTTCTTTTTTTTTTTTTTTTGGTCTTTTTGAGACAGGGTCTCCCTGTAGTCTCAGCTGTCCCGGAACTCTCTATGTAGACCAGGCTGGCCCTGAACTCGCAGAGATCCGCCTGCCTCTGCCTCCCAAGTGCTGGGATTAAAGGCATGCGCCACCACACCCGGCTTTGTGAAGTTTTTATACCTATCATCTTTAATGGTTGCATGGTAACTTGTCACATAGTTATAGTTTCAATGGTAATTGTGTCTGTCAGCATATTCTTCTTTTACTTTTATGGTTTATGACATAAATAACACTGCACAATTTTTACATTTATAAAATTTTCTCTAAATAGGATTACTTCCAAATTCACAAATAAAAGGGAATTACTAGATCAAATGCCGAGATGATTTAAAATGTTTAAAGTTACTAGAATACTGAATCTTTCTTTGTTCACTTAAGTTTTTATCATTTCCTTTTCAGTATGCTCAGTGATTGAGCATTTATCCTCCTTCTGCATTTGTTGGGCACTCGCAAAAGAAGAGGACTAATACAGGGTCACTGCTCTCAAGGGATGCCCCTCTGAGATTATCTTGTGATCAGTGTCAAAACAAGGCATAGATTTAGAGTAGTGGAAGCACTGAAAGAAGCATGTAATTCTTTTTTTTAACAATACATATTTTTATTGAGTTTTTGTGCATTTCATACAATACATTTTAATCATGTTTAGACCCTCTCCTCTATTGGCACTCCCCCAAAGTCACCCCCCACCAGATTTCATGCTTTCGGTCATATATGACAATACCTTAAACATTTTTCTTTGTGATTAGGATTATTTGGGTTATCCAGAGTCATTGTTACATCCATTTGAATTTTAGGATTTTTTTTTTAGTTTTTAAAATTATTTATTTAATAACCACATGATTAGAAGAAGCATTTCATTACAGCATTGTATTAGTCAGAGTTCTCCAAAGAAACAGAACCAGTAGAATGAATATTTATGTATAGAGATTTATCAGCTTAGCTCACAGGATAGAGTCCGAGTAGTCCAACAATGGCTGCACCACACTGGAGAAACTGAGAATTGTAGTCTCTCAGTCCATGAAGCTGGATGTCTCAGTAGTCCCAATCTGGCAGTGAAGGTCTGATGAATTCCAAAAGACCAGCTAGTCTTCAGTCTACAGCAGCAAGATGAACTCACCAGCAAGAGAGAACTCAAGCAGCAAGAAGCTAGACGTTCTCCTCTGCCTTGGCCTTTTACATGAGCTGCCATCAGAAGGTAACACCCACAGTTAGGGTGTGTCTTCCAGCTTCAGATGATCCAATCAAGAAGATCTCTCTCATTTCAGTTAATCCCAGATCCAGTCAAGTTGACATCCAGGATTAGTCATCACAAGCATTAACATATTCAATATCAATTTCCAGAGCAAAGATGCATCTCTTTCAATATTGGCTGTAAATTTTTAGGTTCACAGTTGAATTAATTCAGTTATACAATATTGAACTCAGTATAAACCCTGTAAGACATAAAATTGAATGAATTTTTAACCTCTAAAGAAGATCTCCATCTCATTTTAAAATATATTGTTTCCTACAGAAAGACTCATTTTTAATGCTACTAACACTTAGATGTTTGTACATGCATCCTTATGTATCTGATTATTACTCTGATTATTATTATGCATCTCTATGTATCCAATTATTACTAAAAGAAGTGTGTAATTCTTATAGGAAACCAATGCTTATATTAAATTGCAAAGAACAAGAAAGGATTCACCAAGAAAAGGCACAGATCCTACAAAATCAGCTTATGATCAGAAAACAAGTACTTTATGTGGAGCATAGTGGGGGGAACCATAAATCATCTGCTATATTTTAGTTTTATGGCACGTTATGGATCCAGTACTTGCTAAATGTCTTATTGACATCATCCCCATCTTTTGACATCTTCTTCAACTTTGTGAAGTAGGTTATTATTAATTATTAGCTCCATGTTGCAAATGAAGATTACTTAGTCATTGAAATAGCAGAAGCGTTCCTCTAACTACTGAGCATCTGGTATACTACTACCTGGATACAAATGAAAGAATTTGGGGGGCTAAGACTGGTCAGTAAGGAGGAACCACCTCACAGAGATCATTCTGTTTCATGCTAAGGAGTGTGATTTTTTAATACAGTAGTATTGGTTCTCTCCTTTGCCCTTTTGTCAAACCTGTGAGGACTTCTATTAAAACACCCATTATATATTGTACTAATATTTGTTTACAAGTAAATCTTCTTCATTGACCTGCAATTCCCAAGTTTTGAGATGTGTCTAATTTACATTTATTCTCCTGGAAACTATATGGGAGCCAATAAAAAGCAAACATATAATTGATACGAATGGATTAATCTTTGGTTTGGGGACAGATAAATGATATGCTAGAACATATTCTTTCTGGTGTGAATTGTCAGTCATGATCGTTTCAGGAATTATTTGAGCTTGTTAAATGTAGCCATTATTAAAAATTAAATTATGCTCTCTCCAACCCGCAGGTCTCTCTCTCTGGGGTAAGTTGATAGCACCCTCCACTCCTTGACTCCCCCAGCCTCATTCACCCTCCCATCTCTCCCACCTGTCTCTCCTCCTAGCCTGGGTCCTGTTGATTACTTGTCTTGGTCCCCAGACACCTGGGGAACCACCACTGCTTCCTGATCCTTTGCATCCAGACCAACTCAGTTCCTTCTTGAGGTCTCTGGGAGCCCTCTGGGCCTGACCCCGCACTCACCTCCCTCTGCTTCCCTGGGCCTACACTACCTGTCAGCCCCTTTCCTGGACACTGGGGCTGACCTTTCCTCTTCCTGATCCTTTGCTCCAGACCAACCCAGCTCCTTGGGTTGATTCCCACCCCCATCTTCCTTTTGCATCTCTGGGTAGCAAGGCTACCAGATGCCCTAGACCAGCATCTTTCCTGGGCCTGGCTCCCAGGCCAGTCCAACCCCCAAATTCCTGAGGACAAAAAAACCATTTCTGGAGGGATCCAGACTGTAGGAGACAGGCTGAGAGCTTCTGATCCTCATCTGACTTGGGCCTCTGTGGGAACTCCTGAAGACAAAAGCAATCTGGCCACTCCAATATAAAATTAACAGAGAGAACCAGAAGCTTAGATGAACCAGCTTTTCATGCCCAAAAAGTAAAGACACAAAGACACATAAAGTTCACAAAAAGAAGCAGACCTAAACTTGAAGGCTTGAGTCTCACACAAGAATCAGAAACTATAAAAGAAATTCACATGTCAAAATCACAGAGAAAAAATAATAACATGAAAAACCAAAATAACATATCCCCACCAACTATGAATATCCTCTAGAGGAGTATAATGAGAACCCCCTAGAGACAATGCAGGACATGGAACTCAAAAGAACAATTATAAACATGATAAAAGAATTCAGTGAATTTAAAGAACACACAAAGAAATCAAAGAACTGAAGGAAGATAGGGATAAACTTCTGAATGAATTCAGGAGTTAGAAATATTGAAGAATACTCAGGCTGAAATGAAGGATTTGAAACACTCAGTAAGCCAATTAGAAACGACAGGAGAAAGCCTCACCAAAAGGATGAATGAAATGGAAAACAGAGTATCAAGACTGGAAGATAAAGTGGACGAACTAGACCACTCAAGCAAAGATTATGAAAAATTTAAGAAATCACAAGAATGGAATATTCAGGAATTGGGTGACACCATAAAAAGACCACACCTACTAATCATAGGCATACAGGAAGGAGAAGAATCCCAAGATAATGGCATGGACCAGATCTTCAATAGAATCATGGAAGAAAATTTCCCAAAATTAAAGAAAGACATGCCCATACAAATACAAGAAGCATATAGAGCACCAAACAGATAGCACCAGAAGAGAAACTCTCCATAGCCCAGTATAGTAAAAACACTAAAAGTACAAAACAAAGAGAGAATACTGAGAGCTGCAAAAGAGAAACAATAAATCACATATAAAGGAAAACCCATTAGGATTACAGCTGACATTTCAGTGCAAACTATGAAAGCCAGAAGAGCCTGGACCAAAGTATTCCCAGGTTTAAATGACCACAGATGCCAACCCAGATTACTACACCCAGCCAAAATGTCTATTATAGTTGAAGGGGAAAGAAAAATCTTCCATGACATAAATAGGCTGCAGGAATTCATGTCCACAAAACCAGCCCTTCAGAGAGTTCTGGAGGCAATACAAAGAGTTGAAGAAAGGAATGACTATACCCAAGGGATTGTGGAAAGAAATCCAATGAAGGTATAACTGTGCAAAAGTACAGCTATATCAAGAATGTAAACAGAAATAAAAATGACAGGATTCAATACTCATTTATCATTAATAACTTTAAATATTAACGGACTGAACTCCCCAGTCAAAAGACAGACTACGTGAATGGATTAAGACACAAAACCCACCTTTTTGTTGTCTACAAGAAACTCATCTCACTTTCAAGGACGGATACTATTGTAAGGTGAAAGGATAGAAAAAAATATACCAAGCAAATGGTACTAAGAAAAAAGCAGGCATTGCAATTCTAATACCTGACAAAATAGACTTTAAACTGAAACTAATCAGAAGATCATGAACATATATTCACCAAACTCTGGTGCACCCAACTTCATAAACAAAATAATATAGGGCTTTAAGATCCAGATTAATCCAAACTCATTAATAGCAGGGGACTTCAATACCCCACTGTCTCCATTAGATAAGTCAACAGGGCAGAGAGTTCACAGAGAGACATCTGAATTAAACAATACCATATATCAAGTGGACTTAACAGACATCTCCCGAGTAGTCCACCCAAGCACCAGAGGACATACTTTCTACTCATCACTCCATGGAACCTTATCCAAAATCGACCATATACTGGGGCACAAAACAAACCTCAACAAATACAAAAAGATAGAAATAATTCCATGCATTCTATCAGACCACAATTCAGTAAAGCTTACAATCAACACTGAAAGAAGACCTAATCACCACATGAACACATGGAGATTAAACAACACACTCCTGAATGATGAATGGGTCAAAAGAGAAATTAAAAAAGAAATAAAAGTATTCCTGGAACTAAATGAAAAGGACAATACAACACAACAAAACCTCTGGGACACGCTGAAAGCTGTTCTTAGAGGGAAGTTTATAGCTCTAAGTGCCTACATCAAAAAATCGGAAAGAACACAAATAAATGACTTAATGTTGCAACTCAACACACTTGAAAAGCAACAGCAAACGAAACCCAAACCCAGCAGACAAGAAGAAATAACAAAAATCAGGGCAGAAATTAATGAAATTGACTCAAAGGCAGAAATCAATGAAATTGAATCAAAGAAAACAATACAAAGAATCAACATTACCAAGAGCTGCTTCTTTGAAAAGATAAACAAGATTGACAGACCACTAGCCCAATTAACCAAAAGAAAGAAAGAGCACCTCCAAATTAACAAAATCAGAGATGAAAGGGGAAACATCACAACAGACACCAGAAAGATACAGAACATTATAAGGGAATACTTTAAACACCTATATGCTACCAAATTCGAAAACGTAAAAGAAATGGATGCATATCTAAAGGCATGGGAACCACCAAAACTAAACCAAGAAGAGATTAACAGCTTACACAGACCCATATCACAAAAAGAAATTGAAACAGTAATATAAAACCTCCTGACTAAAAAAACCCCAAGACTAGATGGATTTATAGCAGTATTCTATCAGACATTTAAAGAAGATCTACATCCAATACTACTTAATTTATTCAAAAAGATAGAAATGGAGGGAGCACTTCCAAATTCCTTCTATGAAGCCAGCATCATTCTAATACCAAAGCCAGGTAAAGATACAACCAAAAAAGGAAACTATAGACCCATATCCTTAATGAACATAGAGGCAAAAATTCTCAACAAGATACTTGCAAATCACATACAGACACATAAAAAGATCATCCACCATGATCAAGTCAGCTTTACCCAGAGATGCGGGGATGGTTCAATATATGTAAGTCAATAAACATCATAAATCATATAAATGGGCTCAAAGGCAAGAACCACATGGTCATTTCAATAGATGCAGAGAAGGCCTTTGACAAAATTCAACATGCTTTTATGTTTAAAGTTCTAGAGAGAATTGGACTGGAGGGAACATACCTCAACATAATTAAAGCCATATATAACAAACCCAGAGCCAACATCATTCTAAATGGAGAAAAACTGGAAGCATTCCCATTGAAATCAGGAACCAGACAAGGCTGTCCACTATCTCCACTTCTCTTTAGCATAGTGTTTGAAACTCTTGCAAGAGCAATAAGACAAGAGGATGAAATTAAAGGAGTAATAATTGGAAAAGAAGAGATCAAATTATCCCTTTTTGAAGATGATATGATAATATATCTAAGAGATGCCAAAAAGTCTGCCAGAGCTCCTAGAAATTATTAACATGTTCAGTAAAGTGGCAGGTTTCAAAATTAACCTAAAAAAGTCTGTAGCCTTTCTATATACCAATAACAAGCGATCAGAGAAAGAGTACATGGAAACACTCCCCTTCACAATAGCTGCAAAAAAGTAAAATATCTGAGAATAAACCTGACCAAAGACATTAAAGAGCTCTACAAGGAAAATTTTAAATCTTTAAATAAAGAGATTGAGAAAGACATCAGAAGATGGATGGACCTCCCATGCTCATGGATTGGAAGAATTAATATTGTGAAAATGACCATCCTACCAAAAGTCATTTATAGATTCAATGCAAGGCCAGTCAAAATCCCCATGACATTTGTCACAGAATTGGAAAATACCATCCTAAGATTCATTTGGAAGCAAAAAAGACCTCGGATAGCCAAAACAACCCTGCGCACTAAGAGCAATGCCGGGGGGATTACTACACCAGATTTTAAGCTGTATTACAGAGCTACAGTGTTAAAAACAACATGGTACTGGCACAAAAATAGACCCACAAATCAATGGAACAAAATTGAAGACCCAAATATGAGTAAATGCAATTTCAGCCACCTGATATTTGACAAAGGGGCCAAAAATATTCACTGGAGGAAAGACATCATGGTCAGCAGATGGTGCTGGCAAAACTGGATCTCCACCTGTAGAAGAATGAAACTAAAACCCTATCTTTCACCCTGCACAGAAGTCAATTCCAAATGGATCAAAGACCTCAATGTAAAGCCTGAAACTCCAAAGCTGTTAGAAGAAAACATTGGGAAAAACCTACAAGATATAGATAGGTGTAGGAAAGGATACTCTAAACCGGACATCAATTGCTCAGGAAACAAGGGCAAGAATTAACAAATGGGCCCTCATTAAACTAAAAACCTTCTGCATATCAAAGAAGGCAACCAGGGAAGTGAACAGAATATATAACGAACTGAAAAAAC
>NW_008337842.1:3884726-3886079 GCF_000622305.1 Nannospalax galili | reverse complement strand
AAGAAGTAAAGATGGCTATGAAACATCTTAAAAGTTGTTCAACATCACTAGTAATTAGGGAAATGCAAATTAAAACCACCTTAAGATTTCACCGTACCCCAGTCAGACTGGCTAAGATCAAGACAACAAATGATACCAAAAGTTGGAGAGGATGTGGGGAAAGGGGAACACTCATCCACTACTGGTGGGGCTGCAAACTTGTTCAGCCTATATGGAAAGCAGCGTGGAGAACTCTTAAAAAACTACAAATGAACCTACCATTTGACCCAGTTATACCACTCCTTGGCATATATCCAAAGAACTCATCCTATCACAGAGACACTTGTACATCCATGTTTGTTGCTGCTCTTTTCACAATAGTTCAGAGATGGAAGTAACCTAAGTATCTCTCAACTGACAAGGGGATAATGAAAATGTGGTTCATTTATACGATGGAGTTTTACTCAGCAGTAAAGGGAGGTGAAATCATGAAGTTTGCAGGTAAGTGGATGGAACTAGAAACTGTTATACTAAGTGAAGTAACACAGACTCAGAAAAAAAATCGACACATGTTTTCCCTCATATGTGGATCCTAGAACCAAACCCTGATAAGTGAGTATGTATCCAGATATAACTACAGGAATCAGGATAATGGAAAGGAACCAGGGAGTTAAAGGAAAAGAATGAACCTGAAAGAGAAGAACAGTAGGAAACAGGCCTTTATAAAGGAGATATGGATAAAAATTGGGTTAGTTTAAGGGAGGGGGGAGGGAAGGGTATACAAGGAATCTAGGAGATAAAGGGAAAGAAGGATCTCAAGAGAGGTAGGACCATAGGAGAAGGGTATTAGTAAGGGAGAAAGGGGAGAAATGGGGGAACCTTAAGTGGGAAAACCATGATGAAGTGGTGAGACAATGCGAGGGATATCCAATGCCTAGCTAGTTTTGAAAACCAGAGGGAACCATATTACTCCTACAACCTACTGACAAATTATACATAGCAGATCAAGAAACATATGTCTAGATAAGGTTTATCTGAGAACAATTAGTCTTTGCCCAAGATTTATCTACATGACACACAGTAATTAAAAGTACTAGACTGGTGAAACTAACTTTCTTGGATGTTTAACAGACATACTCTGAGGCTTATACTAATTTGGTCAGAGGGACATAAAGAACAATTTTGGTCCTTGCCCTCCTAGGTCAACTAGTTCCAGGGGACTATGAGAATCTCTCAAAATGTCCTGTAATGGTGGTGGGTCACCTGTTCTCTTGATCAAGGAGGCTGAGGAGACTCTATGAGATGAACTTGAACCAGTATTTCAGTCTACAAAGGCGAGGGTCAACACAGAGGAATCATTTCCTCCATGCTTCC
>NW_008337842.1:3883723-3884646 GCF_000622305.1 Nannospalax galili | reverse complement strand
GGGCCAATATAATTTTTTAAGAGTCCATATGCATAGCTAAAGGCTACATAACAAGCAACAATGCCAGATAGGAGATACCTTCTTTTGAGTTGTTGGTCAGGGTGGCTAAAGGGATTCCCAGATAGTAACCCAGCATAGAACTGGGAAAATGAACAGCAGACCCCAATCTTATCTAAAGGAGTATTGACAACTGATTGCTGCTAGATGAGGAACAGCTGACCCTTCTAAAAGAAAGACCTCTAGACAGGCTGACTAGATTCACCAGAAGGGCAAAGTAGTGGGGTATGGCTTGGGGTGCTGACAACACAGCAGACAGTAGTAGGGATATCAGAGTATAAGGGCTCTAGTTGAGGGGAGGGAGCCTATGGGAGGATGCCATCTGGGAAGTAGGTGTATAGTTGAATAAGATGGTTTGGGGTGTTTTATGTGATACACACACACCCAAATTTTTTTTTTAATTTTAATTTTAAATTTCTTAAAATTTAACAATTTTTTTTTAAATATATTATATTTGAGGAGGAAGCATGGAAATTTACGTCATGTTAATTAGTATAGGTGATAAACATTACCACTGAAATCTACCCAATGACTTTATAGACATACACAGGCGCCAAGGATCCAAGTGAAACCGATTATGACTAGTAATAATCAGATGAATACAGATTAGAGATGCATTCTCCAACATCTCAGTGTTAGTAGCAAAATCAATGAGTCTTTCTTCAATGAACAATATATTATAAAATGAAATGGAGATCTTTTTTAAAGGTTAAAAACTAATTCAATTTTGTGTCTTACAGAGCTTATACTGAGTTCAATATTATATAACCATATTAATTCAACTGTGAACCTAGGATCTTGCAGCCATTTGTGAAAGAGATATACTCTTGCTCTGGAGTGTGTTACTGAATATGTTAAAGCTGTAG
>NW_008337842.1:3803166-3883669 GCF_000622305.1 Nannospalax galili | reverse complement strand
AACCTTTAAAAAAATAATGATTAGAAAAACAATAATTAGTAGATGTGAAAAAAATTACCACTGAAATCTACCTGATGACTTTTTATCCATGCTCACAAGCCAAAGAACTCAGAAAGTAACTAACTGTGACTAGTAATAATCAGATATATAGAGATTAGAAACACATGTGTAAACATCTTAATGTCAATTGCATTAAAAATGAATTTTTCTGCATGAAATTGTATATTTTAATAATGAAATGGAGATCTTTTTTAAAGGTTGAAACCTCACTTAATTTTATGTCTTATAGGGTTTATTCTGAGTACAATATTGTATAACTATAATAATTCAACTGTAAACCTAAAAGTTTACAGCCAATTTTAAAGAGATGCATCTTAACTCTGGAAATTGTTATTGAATATGTGTTTTAATGAAATGCTTCTAAGTATGTGGTTATTAAATAAATAATTTAAAAAAATTAAATTATACAGGGCTGGAGAGACAATGCATCAGGTAGAGTGCTTGCCCTCCAGGCATGCAGTCAGGGCTTTGGATCCCGAGCCCCTATGGACAGAAACAGCAGGGGTGAACAATGACCTACCTATAATTGCAGTTCTTTAAAGGCAGAGAAGGGATCCCTAGAAGCTGGCTATCTAAGCTAGCAGTATCTATGAGCTCTGGGTTCAGTTGTGAGATCTGCCTCAATGGAATATGGTGGAGTATGATGAAGTTCCCAGTATCATCACAGGACTTCCACATGCACACATATGCCGAACATGCATACATATACAACACACACAGACACACTCAAAACAGAAAAGAAATTCCAAATTTATAATTAAATGCATAATAATTAAAAGTAAAGGCATCCCTAGCTCCCTGAGAGTTTATCTAATCCCAAGTGGTCAGCCCTAAACACAGGTACACATGAGCAGCACTAGATGGAGTCAATGGGTTATATAAATGTATATATATATATATATATATAGTGTGTCTGTATTTATAAATGCATATATGTATATGTAACAATACTAATTTTAAAAAGGACAAGAAATTGAGTGGGTGTGGGTGGCTTGTGTGGAGTTGGAGGGCAACTGGAGGAGTGGAAATAATGGATACACAATAGTCATGTACAAAATCTCAATAAAATTAAAAACAACAAAACCCCCAAAACCTGATAATAACTTTTAAAAAATGAAAAGAGGGATGGGTGTGGTGGGATACCCCTTTAATTCCAGCATTCGTGAGGCAGAGGCAGGTAGATCTCTACATCAAAGCTAGTCTGGTCTACATAGTGAGCTCCAAGTCAGCTGTGGCTACAGGGAGACCCTGTCTCAAAAACAAAAACAAATTAAAAAATCAAACAACAGAAAAGCAAAGTAAAAGAAATAAAGGTATATATTATCGAAGTTCACATATCTTGTTTTCTGACAATCTATGTTCTTGAGGTATTTGTTTAACCTTTTGCCTGGAGGGCAGAAATACTAAGGAGAATCTCTTTATTACGCTCCCATTAGTGACTTATACTCCCTGGTGCCAATCATCCACTTACTTTTGACACAACTCTTTAGCTTCTATGATCTTCACTGTGCTGCTTTTCCAGTTTCTCTGACCATTTCTTTCTTTCACTTATTCTCACTGTGTCTGAGAATTTCTTTCTTAGTCCTGTGATGGGTAATCCTGGTTGTCAATTTGACTGGATCTGGGATTACTGAAATGAGAGAGACCTTCTTGATTGGATCATTTGAAGCTGGAAGGCCCACCCTATATATGGGCACTATCTTCTGGTGGCAGCTGGTATAAAAGGCTTGGCACAATCGGAGGCTGGAAACATGGCTCAGTGGTTAAGAGCACACTGACTGTTCTTACAGAGGACCCAGGTTCAATTTCCAGCACCCATATGGAGGCTACAAACCATCCTTTACTCCAGTTCCAGGGTTATCTGACACCCTCTTCTGACCTTCATAACATTGCATGACATGGGTGCACTCACATACATGCAAACGATACTCATACACATAAAATAAAAATAATAAAATTTTTAAAAAGGCTCAAGGGAGCACTTGCTTTTTTCCTGCTTACCTTCTTTCTCACTGGTGAGATAGTCTTGCTGCTGTGACCATCTTCTTTGGATTCCAACATAGATTGAAGACTAGCAGATCTCCAGGAAGCCATTAGGCTTTCAGAGTCAGAATGGGACTGCTGAGACATCCAGCCTCATGGAATGAATAACAACTGGGTTCTCAGTCTCTCTAGTGTGGTATAACTATTGTTAGACTACTTGGACTCTATACTGTAAAGTAATCTAATAAATCCCTGTGTGTGTGTGTGTGTGTGTGTGTATGTGTATGTGTGTTCATTTCTGTTGCTGTGATAAAACGAGAAAGCAACTTAGGGGAAAGGGGAGTTTATTCGTGTTTACAATTCCAGGCTACACTCCATAATCATGGGGAAGTCAAGGCAGAAACTTCAAAAGGCTAGTCATTTCACATCCACAGTCAAGAGTGGAGGAAATGAAAGCACACATGCTCACGTGCCTGCCTGCTTGTGTTCAGCTTGATTTCTTCACTGCTATACAGTTCAAGGCTCTCCTGCCTCGAGAATGGTGCTGCCCACAGTGGGCTGGATCTTCCCACATCAATGAACTTAATCAAGACAACCCCTTACAGACATACCCACAAGCCAGCTCAATGCAGATACTTTCTCACTGAGACTTTTCTCAGGCAATCCTGTGTTGTGTCAAGGTGAAGATTAAAGCTAAGCAACACAATCTTCTGAAATTTTTGCATTTGGTGATTTCACCAAAATGAATTTCACCCATGTCCAAGATGTCAGCTTCTTTTTTCATATGTTACCTTCACAGGGTCTGGTGTGATGGCTTAGTGGTTAACAGCAACCACTGTACAAGTGTGAAAACCTGAGTTTAAATTGACAACACCCATTAAAAAAAGCCAAGCATAGTCATACATGCCTGCAACCTCTGGGAAGACAGGAGCTTTCTGGGTACCAGCCTAGTTCCAGGTTCAGTGAGAGACCCTGCCTCAAGGGAATAAAGTGAAGAGTAATAGAGTAGGACACCTGATGTCTTCCTCTGCAAGAGCGCACACCCCTGCACACATGTGAACTTACAACAGACAGACACGCACGCATGCACACACACACACACATGCACACACGTGTGTACACACACATGTACTTTTTACGCCCTTATTAATAAGTCTTTTAAAGGCAGGGAGAAATTTTTAGAGTTGCCACTTTAATAAGACAAAAGGGACTTTGAAAATGTTATGACCTTGAAAAGAGACTATGCTGGATTAGAATGGACTCAGTATAAACACAAGATGGAATCAGAGGGGTTAGAGGCAGAAAAAGAATTACTATAACCAAAGCAGAACTTCAATACTACTGTGGGGCCACAAGCTAAGGAATGCAGATGGCCTCTGGAAGTTGGAAAATGGAGGGAAATGACTTTTCCTCTAGAGATTTCAAAAGGTATGAGACTTTGCAAACAGGATGATTTTCGTACACTGACTGGTTTTGAACTACTGCCCTATTGAACTGAAGATATTGACAATAGTAAGGTTATATTGATTTTAGTATTTACATTTGTGATAAGTTTTACAGTAGCAGTAGAAAATTAATACAAGGGTCCTTGCTGGAACGTATATTTTAAAATTGGACAAAGGCATCAGTTCATAATGGTGGAATTTCAAGTACTCATAACCTGGAGGCAGGTTGGAGGAAGTAAGTTTTGGCCACTGAATACATAGTTTGTAAGATTGGTTGGTATGGTGGCAAGAAAGAGCCTCAAATGTAGGAATTACTCATGTGGAAATATGGTAGCCTGACCAAGAAACAGTTCATCTTAATCCAGGAACCAAATTAGCTTTTAGGGGCTGGAGAGATGGCTCAGTGGTTAAGAACACTAGCTACTCTTGCAAAGGACCCAGGTTCAATTCCCAGCACCCACATGGTAGCTAACAATCATCCATAACTCCAGTTCTAAGAATCCGATGCCCTCTTCTGACCTCCACTGGCACTGCATGACACAAGTGCACTTATATGTAGGCAAAACACTCATATACATAAAATAAAAATAATAAATAAACTATTTAAAAAACCCAAACCAAATTAGCTTTCAGAGAATGAAAAGTGAGACCTAGAGGCTTCTTAGTCCTCTTTTCTGTTGTTGAATTTGTTTGGTTTGTTTTTGATTTGGGTTTTTTTTTTTTTTTTTTTTTTTGAGACAGGTTCCGTGTGTAGCTCAGGCTGGTCTAAAACTCATGTTCTTGCTCAAAGTGCTGGGATTATAGGCATGTGCTACCATCCCTGGCTTCTAAAGCATCCTCATTAAAGATAAAGCACTTAGTGTCTAAAAGATGATGTTGTGCTGTGGCACAGCTAAGTGTAGCTGACCTGGAATCAGAATCACAGCTTCTTCAGTCTCAGCTCTCCTTTTCTTTCTGCTTCATCTTGGCCACCCGTATATTCTTATAATTTTTGAAAAATCTCACCTTTCATTCTTTAATAAGATTTTGTCCAATGTGATAACATATATTGATTATCTATTGCTGTGTAACAAAACTCCCTAAAACTTACGGATTTAAAACAATAAAAATGTATTGCTTCTTAAAATGTTTCTGCAGGTCATGAACTCAGAGTTGGCGTAGATGATAGGTTCTGGCTCGTGACCACCCCTGTGTTTCAGATAAGTGTCCTCTCTAGGCTCAGGCTTGGTCACTGACCTAAGGTGCTGTTAGGAGGTGGTAGAATATTTATGAGGTAGAGCCCAGTGAAAAGAAATCTACTTGTGGTGGTTTGAATGAGAATGCCCATAGGGTCCAAATATTTGGACATTTGTTCCTAGTTGGTGGCGCTGTTTTGAGAGGCTTTAGGAGGCATAGCCTTGCTGGAGAAGCACATCCTTGGGTTCGGCTTTGAGAGTTCTTAAGTCTTGCCAGATTTCCATCATGCTCTGCTTCTTGTGCCCCCTTGAAGGTGTGATCACTCTGCTTTCTGCTCTGGCCAACTCTACCACTCTGAACTCTAACCCTCTGGAACTGTGAGCTCAAATAATCTCTTCCTTTTATAAGTTCCTTCGGTCACAGTGTTATCACAGCACCAGAACACAGGGCAAGGGGCATATGCTTTCAAAGATCTATTAGGATGCTTGTCCCCGTCCTTTCTCTCTGCTTCCTGATCACCATGAAGTGAGCATCTTCTATTTCACAATTCCATCATGGTACACTGCTTCACCATAGAACCAAAAGCAATGATTCAATAGATCATGAACCAAAACCTCCAAACTGTGAGCAAAAGCAAAGCTTTTTGGATGTAAGCTGATTATCTTAGTAATGGAAGACTGACAAACACAATCTCTGAGGTTGTAGTAAAGGTATTAATCAACTTTGCAATTATTTGAAGGCTTAATAGGGCTATTGTATCCTCTTCTAAGACTGAAGTTGATGTTGGTTGTTGGCATAAAGTCTCCATTCCTCACCACATAGGCTTCTACATTGGACTGCTTGAGTACCTATACATATAATGGAGTCCAAGATACAGAAATGGGTGGAAACTTTTTATTTTTAATGAGCTAGCTTCAGAGTGCCCATAGTGTCACTTATATGATGTTTGGTTTATTTAAAGGGTTTTATTAAGTAATTCAAGGGAAGAAGAATTAGAGTTTCCTTTTTGAAAGAAGAGTATTGAAGAATTTCTGAACATGTCTTAAGACCATCACACCATCTCTTCAAAATATAGTAGCTAGAATTATTACAAACTAACACGTGTATGACATTTTTCACAGTTCACAATACTATACTACATAGTATGTATATAATAATGTTTCCAGTCATGGTGGTGCACCCATATAATTCCAACACTTCAAAGTCAGAGGCAGGAGAACTATTACACGTTCAAGGCCAGTCTGGTTTATGTAGCAAATTCTAAGTCATCTAGAGCTGTAGAGTGAAACCTTTTCTCAGAAAAAAATTATAAAAGTAAAATAATGTCTATTTTCATAGAAGCTATCTTAAATGAACATCATAAAAGATTTGCAAGATAGGTATTTATTATTATTGTCATTGTTACTAGTATTCCCATTTATTGAGAAAGAATGTGAAATTTAGTGACCTTAAGAAACTTGCCAAATCTTATTCTTGTGACTTCAAAATAATGCTCTGCTTGGCCTGTCTTCACTTTTTGTTTCACATGGACTTCCTTCCCCAAAGCACATATAGATGCTATTTTAATACACAAATTCCTGCCTATACTTAAAATCAGTGACCCTATCACAGAAATGGAAAGGCAGTGTTTGCTGATCATCTGATGTGTCTCAGAGATAGTGCTGTTTAACACATTGGGGAGCTCTTTGAGACAGAAGCTCATTCAATTTTGCCTTCTTATTTTCTCCCCAACACTGAAGAAAATGGTTCCAAAGGACTTGATGGCTGCACTTTTCCTCTCCAGCTGCACTAACACTTGGACAATCTTATTCTGCCATTATTTTAAATGCCATCTGTATTCTGGTGTTCCAAAAGTTATATCATCGGTTCTGACCTCTCTCTAGAACTCCATCATCATATATTCGGGTACCTATCAGATATATCCATGGGGCAGCTGAAAGTCAACCTAAATGCAACTGAAATTTGACTTCCTTTCCCCATAAGCTTTTCTTCGCAATCATTATGAAAAAGGTCAATGATTGCATTGGCAGTTGTATCAGGGACTCAGATGACTAAAAATTCTGGAGCCCTTTCTGACTTTTCTCTTTCACACTTCAGTACCATAAAATTCTATTAATTTTATCTGTAAATATCCCTGCTACCCACCACTTTTAGGCATCTCTCTCACTACCCTCCAGCTCTCTATGAACTTCTCTTATCCTGTCCCAATTCTTGCTGTTTCCATTCTCATCTGACCCCTGATATATCTAGTTTATTCTCCATTAAACAGTCAGAGTGATCTTTTGGAAATAGAAATCATATTGTGTCACCTTTTTGGTCTAAACCTTCTAGTGGCTTCCTATGGCAGAACAAAATCCAATTCTATTCTTACAGCCTCCAATGTTCCCTACAATTTGGATGCTGCCTGTTTCTCTGATCTCATTTCCTGCCATTCTTAGCCTTAATATTCTTCAACCCCAGAGGTAGCCTACCTAGCTTTCTCTTGAATAGTTCAAGCATGCTGTAACCACGAGGATTCATATCCCCTGTCCCCTCTGCTGGAATGCTCTTCTACTCAGCCTGCTCCTTCACACCTCTTCAGCATCTGTTTTAATATCACTTCCTCAGGAAAAACCTTCTCTGAGCCCTCTAATCAGAATGGGCTACTCTTTCACTGCCCATTCTCTGCCTTTTACCCACCCTATTTCTCTTTATAGCACCTGTTATTGTCTGCCATTATACACATTGTCTGCCATTATACACATTTATTGGGTTAAGTGTATGTTTTTCATTGTCTCCTTCAGTAAAACATAAGTTAGAGCTTTGTTAATGGATAGTGGCTACTTAGCAAATATTTCTTGCATGAATGAATGGATTCATGTTGTATTTCTTGCGTTGCTATCTATTCGAACTCTGAAACATAGCAGCTACCTCCCACTGTCTTCTAAAAATTGATTAAATTTGTTCTTTGATAATTACATGATGCATTCTAATTGCTTTCATTCTCCATTCACCCTTATATCATTTGCATGCTGTCACCTCCCTCCTCCTTGTAAGTGCCTTTTCCACATTCATTTATTTTTGTTTTGTTTTAATATTTATATTTTTATTTATTACTTTTATTTTATACATTTGAGTATATTATCTGTGTGTAGGTGGGTGTACCCATATCATGTAGTGCCCACAGAGGTCAGAAAGGAACTGGAACTGGGACTACAGATGGTTGTTAGCCACCACGTGGGTTCTGGGAATCAACCCTGGGTTCTTTGCAAGAGCAGCCAGTGCTCTTAACCACTGAGCCATTTCTCCATCACTTTGTTTTGTTTTATGACCTGCCGAATAAGGTCTTATTGAATTATCTCAGTTAAATGTCTTAATTTTGAGATGGAAATACTCATATTTTACAGAATAGCTGAGCTAAGACTTGATGCCTGATCTCTGTAACATCAGGGCCTCTGTGATTTTGACTTCCTTCTAGAGTTTCCCCCTCCTTCTGTTCTGTCAGGGGTCTTAAAATGTCTCAGATAACGACTTCTCTCAAAGGCACAGGTGATGGCACTCTTGCTACTTTCCTCCTCAAACAGCTGTCCTGGAACTGCAGATGGTCAGGTTTTCCTGGCAAATCCACAAAATACCTCGCAAAACACAAAAGTGCCCCTCTCACTGTTCTTACTCAATGTAGTACTAAAATTCTTAGCCAGAGCAATCAGACATATAGAGACCTGAAAAAGGAAAGGAAGGGGAAAAAATCTTCCCTGTGGACAGCTGATAATGGTATATACAGACAAAACTATCAATCCTACCAAAAGACTATTAGAATTGATGATATACCAATATTGTAGCCAAGTTTAAAGGATTCGGGGTCCACATCCTGCTGTTAATCTCGGATACCAGGACCTTGGAAGTGGAGAGATAGGGAAACATTAAATGGCGCTGTACACCACCTGTGTCAGTGTCAGCACTATTGGGAAGGTGTGGGTAGGAGTGAGTGTGGTTCTACAGTGACAGGAAACATCATTGAACCAAATCAATCACTTCTCCAAAGGTCTTCATGGCAATAGCCTTTCCAGTGAGGCTATTTTAAACAATTATCAGGTACCATGTAACTGTTCTGTGTTCTCTCAACTAAACTAAAGGGCTAGGAATTACATTCAATTAATCCCGACCAATTGCACTGCTTAAAATCCTCTTACTGAACTTATTTTGGTCCTCAGTTTTAAAGTTCTTTGATAGTCTTCTTGATTCTTAAGTGAGGATATGGCTTTGCTCCATAATTGGATTTCCAATCCCTTAAAGTCAGGGAATGTAGTCTACCTTCCTCTGTTCTTCTCACAAAAACTTTTGCTTCCCCTTGCTTCTTTGACAGAATCAACATATAAGGCCATCTACATAGGAGTGTCTTCTGAAATAATTCAGGCCACAGTAAAGATGATACATGGAAAAGTGAAAGCATTTTCTTAAAGATCTAGAAAAACACAAAGATTTCCACCCTCACAGCTCTATTTCAACACTGTACATGAAGTCTTAGCTGAACAATTAGACAAAAGAAAGACATAAAGACATACAAACAGAAAGGGAGGAAGAAAAATCATCCCTTCCCTATAGGCAGATGATATCTATATAGGAAAAAACCTCTAAAGATTCTTCCCAAAGACTAGTACAACCCAGAAATAAATTTAGTAGACTAGCAGATTATAAAATCAATGTTGAAAAATTAGTGTCATTTTTATAAACCAATGATGAGATTTCTGAAAAGGAGATAGCAAACACAATACTATTCACCATAATTATGGAAATGCCTATAGATATGTTTAACCAAGAATATTAAGACTTTTTATAATGAAAATTACAAAACAATGAGGAAAGGTGCCCACAAAACAGGAAGTCCTTCCATGGTCACAGACAGAAAGGATTAATATTTTCAAAAGGCCTACACTACCATTATTTATAGATTCAATGCAACCCCATCAAAATACTGACTTTCTTCACATAATTAGAAAAAAATAACACTAATAAAAAACAAAAAAAATGTGAATAACTGTAGTGGTTTGAATGAGAATGTTCCTCACACACTCCAAGTATTTGAAGATTTGGTTCCCAGTTTGTGGCACTATTGGGGGAGGGTCATGGAACCTTTAGTAGGTGTGACCGTGCTGGAGGAAGCTTGTCACTGGGGCTTTCTCTTTTTTGTCACTTTTTTTCTCTTGTGTTTTGAGAGTTCTTAAGTCTTACCCAATTTCTTAGCCACTCCTGTCCCTGCTTGAGGATGTGATTGCTTGACTTTCTGTGCCAGCCATCTCTTCCATCAGGCCTCCTCCACCATCATGGACTCTAATCCCTCTGAACTGTAAGCCAAATAAACTCTTACTTTTATTAAGTTCCCTTGGTCATGGTATCTTATCACCACACCAGAAAAGTAACTAACATATAACAAAGCAACTTAAATAAGGAGAAAAAAGTTGAAAACATCACAAAGCCTGATTTCAAGACATAGGACCAAGTCATAGTAACCAAATCAGTCTGGTATTAGCCTGAACACATACTTACAGATCATTGAAACAAAACAGAAATCTCGGAAATAAATCCACATGTTCACAGTTACCTTATTAGCAAAGGACACCTGGATGTAGGGCCAGGGCCTTTCAGTAAATGTCGCTCAGAAAACTGGATACCTATATGCATTACGATGAAAACTGAGTCCCCCCATCTTTCACCTTGAAAAAACATTAACTCAAAATGGATCAAGGATCTAATGATCCCAAACTCTGAAACTATGATAGAAAAAAATCTGGGGGAATACCTCAAGACATATGTGTAGACAATGATTTTCTGGCTAGGATCCCAAAGGCACAGAAAGCAAAAGAAGAAATTGACAAATGAAATTACATCAACCTAAATATTTTCTAAAAGTAAACAGCCAAAAAACTGACAATATATAAGCAGGGAAAATACACATGAACCATTCATCTGACAATGGGTTAGTGTCCATAAGGAACTCAAATACTTAACAAGTAATCTAATTTAAAAATGGACAAATCATAGACATTTATCAAAAGAAGAAACACAAATGGCAAGTAGACGTAGAAAGAGAGAGCTCACTCACTCTCATTACCCTTAAGTAATGAAAATGAAAACTACACTGAAATACCATTTTGTCCCATTAGCATGACTATCATAAAAAACAACAAAAGCTGGAAAAGGTGTGAAGAAGGAATGCACAGGGTATATGGAAATGTCAGTCAGTGCACTCTTCATGGAGAACAGCATGAAGGGTCCTCAGACACTGAAAATAGATCTACCTTATCCAGCAGTAATCTCACTTCTGTGTATATATCCAAGGGAAATGAAACCAGCATATCCTAGAACACTCACTTTCTGCTGCACTATTTATTCACAACACCCAAGATATGGAATCCAGGAGGTGACAATCAACAAATGAATGAATAAAAAGAATATACACACAATAGAGTACTCTTCAACCGTAAAAGAGGTTGAAACTGTCATTTGTGATCAAAGCAATCGGGGCTGGAGGACATTATGTTAAATGTCTATGAAAGACAAACACTTTCTCAGGTGTGGGCATTAAGGCTTTCAAAAAGTCAATGTGAATAGATCATAGTTATTACTAATGGTTGCAGGGATTGGTGGGAAGGTGGATAAAGAGGTGTTGGATCTGATCAATATCAGTATCACTTGAAACCTATTAATATGTATAATTAAAACTTGTTATTCAAACATTCAAAATAATGAAATGTTAAGGGAGATGATGGACGCACATAGAAGTGTGTATCAGGAGCCTTCCTACACTAGTGTTCTAAGTCCCATCTCAGTCAGGTTTTATACCCTAGAATCAGTTGTACTGCATTGACCCATTGGCTTATATTCCTGGAAGGAACTCTGAACATTCACTCATCTACTCATAACCCTCAATAAAGATATTGTGCACAGGTCACTGTTAGACAAATTATGTCTGTACTTTAGTTTCCTAACCAACAGTCCACATTCGCTTTCCTGTTTGGAACTAAAGCCCTCTCAACCACCATCTGAACAGAGTTCTACTGCAAATAAACCTGGTTCACTCCTTCTTAGTTTTGTTATTCTATTGAACTATTAAATTCTTCCTGTGGAAAGACTCCCATTCTACTGGTTTGGTCCTAAAGCACTCTGTAATTTGGACATTGGAATTCAGTCAGTAAATTCTGAGGCTCAGGAACCTTTCACTTTAGTCCTGATTTCATATTTACTTTTTATTGATGACCCATGCAACTGAGTTCTCTATATGCCTTACTCACAAGCTCATCAGAATTATGACAGCAAGGCAGCAGGTCATCTATAACGCTAGGTGGAATAACAAGTCTTTCTTTATGATGAATCTTTTTCCATGTCAACAAGCATAGTAGCATCAGAATTTGATATTTCCAGTTGGAGGAGAAACCAATGGATTCCTTTGGGAAAGGGAAGAGGGATGCTGAGCCATTTTCTAGTATGCTGTTCTGCCAGGACAGGCTGATTTTGAAGTGTTAAAGAACGCTTCAAGTTGCCATATGCATGTACCTTAGATCATCAGCCTTCTCCAGGATGTTATGGAACACTGAAAGTCAGACCACATGCCATATGTTTACTTATAGTCACTCCTCCTAACACTCTGCCACTTAAGAGCTTTCCAGAGCTATTCAGTGATGACAACTAAGTTTTAAAAAGGAGTTTGCAAAGTTCACTTTTCATATATGAGAAGCACTGTTCACGGCCCTAAGAGGAGAACTTGTACTTAGAGACACAGTTCCAAACCTGGAGGGAAGTATAGTCTCTACTCTTTAAGATCAGGATTTAAGTGCAAGTATTTCGGAGATCATTCTAGGAGATGATACCAAGAAACAACAACAGGAGAAAGGGGAAGTGATGCAGGAAGGGGAAGGCAGCATAAAAGCTGTGTCAGGAAGCCAGTTACCAAAGTGGGTGCTTGTAGCCCAGTCCTATTGGGAAGACCTTAGAAACACTAAGTGGCCAAAGGAATTGAGGGTACTGGTGCACACAGTCCCATTGCTCTAAGACTTCTGGAGGTGAGATATTCTCTGTATTTAAGCTTGTTATTTGTGGGCATTGTGTAAAAGTATGTGGGGTAGCTATAGTGTAGCCTTTTGGAAAAACTCATAGGCTTAGAACTAGGACTCTGTGCCAAACACAGAATTAAGTATTTTCCTATAGTGCTGAAGAACCCAGGACTTAGGTGAAGTCATAGCTAATTTCTGTACTGCATCTTAATCCCTTCAAAGTTGAGATTGGTTTATATTGCATATACTCATGATGCTAAGCATTGAGCTGTGTGCCTGAAAGATGTTTCTTCAATGTCTGTGGATCATGATGATAATTAACACAAAGCAAACAGCTAATGGATGAGGATTCATAGTTTATGTTGAGGAGTTAGTTATATCTGAGTTTTATGACAAATTTATTTATGGACAAGTACTGTCATAATGAGTCACATGTATAGATGTGAGACCTGGCCTGAAGACGTGAGGTTAAAAAGGCAGAAAATAAAGAGGAATTAATGCCTTCAAACTGGAATGAATAATTTACAGAAAACTTGCAGTAATAATAAAAGATCATATGATCAACAATGCCTGGAAATCAGAAGCAAAATGCATTCATATTGTCAACAGCATTTAAAAAGGACCTTCAAGACTGGTTGTATGTGGCCTAATTGTTCTTAAACTGTTTGTCTAAAAACTGTTGCAACCTTTCAGAATTTTCATGGAAACTTGAGGGAAAAAATTACCCTGTGAAATTTTTTCTTATTAAGGTTAAGAAAATAAATAAAGATGAAACTTTGTGTATGCATCTGAAATCTAGATAAGAGTTCCTTTGTGGCTCTCACTAATATAGAAAATTCTATTTAAATTTTCTCACTTCCCTTTTCCTTTCAAAGCTGATCCAGTTAGCCTTGGCTTCCACCCCCTCTTTCCACAGTTATAAAACCAAATGGAATGTTTGCACTGAAGGGACAAGTCTGTGCAGTGACTCAGAGGAAACCAGCATTTATAAACCATGTTTCCCTAAAACCTCAGTACAAACATGACCGTGGCTCTGTTCCAGATTGGACAGGGCAACACTCACTGGTGTGGCCCCTGGCAAAACCGGATGTTGGAGGGGCCAAGACCTGGGCTGCAAATGGCCTTGGGGTGACAGTACTCCTTGATGATCTTTCATCTCTAGGAGTCAAAACAACAATGGCTGAAATGAAATCAGACAAAGAAGTGGGGCTTTGCTTGAATGAAATATTCTCTTTGAATCTGCAGTATAGTTTGGCTTGGCTCTAACTCACTTAATGGCAAATGTCTTCTCAACTGTGTCCATGAGCTGTCTTATTTATAGGATTCCTTTGCCCTAGGACCTAGGTTGACCATATCTGGCTGGAATACAAAAGGGATACAAAGGTATTTGATTTTACCTCTAGAGTCAATGAGTTTGGTTTTGAATCCCAATTTGCCACTTCATATTTTCACTTGAGAAATGTTTATAGGGGACTGATTTTCTGGCAGACATTGTTCCATCTAAGAGCTGGGAGTAAAGTTGTGAGCTGGAAACACAGGCTCTCTATTCTCCTGCTGTTGTTTTCTAATTGGAAAGAAAAATAAAATCCCAAACTCAAAACTAGACTGATGAACTGAAAGTGATGGGGATAATATTATAGAAATTACTTAAGGGCAGAAGGCTGGATGGTCAGAGAAAGCCTTCACAAGATGGTGAGATGGTACCCTCTATGAAATGTCATTTGAGATCTGAATGACAGGAAAGAATGGGCCAGGAAAATAACATGCCTGGAGGAGGCATTTCATAAAGAAAAACAAGCACAGCATGTGTGGTAAGTGGAGAGCGGTAGGAGAGAAGGTAGGGGTGTAGAGGGCAAAGATGGAAGCTATCTGTGAGATGCCTCCAGTAGAGTGGCCAGTCTATTTCTCCAGCTTTTCAAACTTTCTGACCATTGCTACAATGCTGAGCCTAGACTTTATGACACCTGGCAGCTTCTGTCTTGGTTCTCTGTGGTCCCAAACTAGTGTGTAAGAAGGCCTACTACCCCCTGAAGAGACCTCATAGGAGGAGTATATAAAGAGGAGAGGGGTCTGGCAGAGGCAAAATTTCCAGGCGCCCTTGCCAAGCTGACAAGTAGGTAAAGCCAACTTAGACTAGTTTACTGCCAGCTGAATGCCACCAAGTGTCTCCAAGCTATGCCTCTTGAAACAGAAAAAACATCTAACTGAGCTTTGCTCAAAGTAGTGACACACAAAATCATGAATTATAATGCAATAGTGTTTATTTTAACTTACTAAACTTGACAGTAGCTTTCAGCAAAAAAATATGTAAATTAGAGGGTGGGGGGCTACTCTTTAAAGAACTACATTACCTTTGAAAACTTACTGCAATCTATTTCTGACTTCTAATTCTTTGACTTTATATAAGTAAATGGAATTGTTTTCTCCAGCTTTAAAGTGAGAATAATGCTATGTTTACCCTAGGATTGTTTGACAATCAAATGATAGAAAAAGTTGGCATAATACATAGCACATGGTTGAATGCTCAAAAAATGGGAGGTACCTTATGATTTTTCTCATTTAGCTTCTACGTGAATAATTATGGAGACTAGCTACATTCACATTCTTCCCATTTATTTCAGGAAGTCCTTAGTGTTGTCTTGTATATACTCACATGCAGGGGCTTTGGCCACTGTAGGTACAGCTCCACTAGAACTGTCCAGCACACACACACACACCCTCCCCCACTTTGACTTTCCCCATAGCTTCTGCCCTTCTGATTACATGATGTGAGCTTTTTAGGTTCTCCAAAATGGCAAGTTGCATTATGCCAACAGCAGCCCAGATTCTACAATTCCCTGCAGTGGTTCCTTTGTGCTTTTTAGCATTAAGTGTGCCAGGCTGTTGCCTTGGAGGCTGCCAGCTGGATTCTAGCCATCATTATGCTCAGCTAGGACAAACAGGTTCACTTCTACCCTTGTAGGATAATAAACTGTAAAATGAATGATTCTTTAACCTCTTAAATTGCCATAGAACTTTCTGTGGTCATGTATTATGTTATTTTATTATATAGCATTATATTATTATCTTGCATCATGTTATATTGTATCAATGATACCTGTTAAATATTGACAGTCCACCTACCACACTGACTATTAGCTTAGCTTTTTCATTAACCTTCTTATCAGGAGGGTCTATTGCACCTCTGTCACCATTTTCTTAGGTTGTTTTGTTTATTAGATTCATTTTCCTTTTAAAAATATTTTATTTTTTGTTTTTCTTTTATGTGTAGGAGTGTATTGCCTGTATGTATATCCTCAGAAGAGGGCATCATATCCTCTGGAACTGGAGTTATCTGCCATGTGGGTGCTGGGAACCAAGCCCAGGTCCTCTGCAACAGCATCTAGTGCTCTTAACCACTGGGCCATCTCTCCAGTCCTAGATTAATTGTTCTTAAAGTCATGATAGAAAACTTTACTTCAACTTTTAAGACAAGTGCCATGAGAAAAGGGATCTTCATTAAAGCCTTTATCCTTTCCCACTTACATACCAGGGACTCAGTGCATATCAGCATATTAAGATCTGAAACAATATTTCTGAAGACACTAAGCTTAAGAACTGTAGAAAAACAAGGAGAAATCAAGCTGGTGACAAATTCAGAGTCTCATCTTACTAGCTAGTGTTCATAGTGTTGGTAGGTGTTATGTATGCTCCTGGAAGGGAAAAATAGTCAACTCTACTGCGTCCAGAACAGCCTGTTTTCTCTAAGGGGTGGGGCTTGCTGAGGAGAATTGACTGTGAAGAGCAAGTCATGGGAAGAGGGGCTTGCTGAGCCATCTTGGGAAGGGAGCAGACCTGAGTGCAGCAGTGGGCGCAAGCAAGAACGAATGGCCTGGCATTTATCAACCTGGGGCAAGACTGTGGGCCCACAAGGCATGGGCAAAAGCTAGTGGTGGCTATGGGCAGGGCACTGGAGTGATCTGGAATGATGGATTCTGAGCCATGGTGCAGAGCTGGGTGCCCAGTGTATGTCTCTTTGTGAGTTACCCTCCCTGCTATATAAACTATAATAAATTCACATTAAAATATATTATATGGCTTGTCTGATAGCGCAAGAGACCCCAAGAGAATTTGGATGACAAAATTGGCACAGCCAGCAGGGTGAAATTGCTAAAAATGACAAACCACAGAAGTTTGGAAAAAGTTAGAGAGCTGATGGTGGCATTGACATGGCTTTTGCAATGGATTATAAAATATATAACTAAAAAGGGGCCAGCCATGCCAAAACATGGGCCACAGCTGTGTTGTAAATGTGGGGGTATGTTGTGGGTATGTGAAGATTTGTTAAAGGTTGTTTAGAGGCTAGAAAATCTTTTACTGGCTCTGGACACAAAGGGAGAACCTAGAGAGGGGGTGTGGCCATGCTGCATAATAAAAGATGTGCCCTGGGCAGGGGAAACTGAAAAGTTTAGCAAGGTCCTGGCAGATCCAGTTGCAGAGCTTGAGAGAGAGAAAAAAGCAGGACACTTTAATTTGTGTAAGGTCCAAGGACTCAGAGGAAAAGACAGATAATAGTAAAAAAAAAGATGACCTAAAAAAAGTAACTAAAGCTGCCCCTAAGATTCAGCTATTGATACAAAAGAAAAAAAAAAAGCTAACAGTGCTGTAGTTAGGAAATACTCCACGCCAGAACTGTTAAAACTAGGAAAAACTTATAAGCAAGCAATAACAGAGCCCTTAGCCACGTGTCTTGTGAAAGTATGGGACGTGAGAGCAAATGACATCAGTCTAAATCCTTCAGAAGCTTCACGGCTGAGTTATATAACCACCCATCCGTCCTTGCAATATAGGCTGTTCAACCTAGGCCAATGCAGGGGGGAGCAGTCCTTAATGGGATGGCTGGTTGAAGGCATTAAAGATATACGGCTGTCACCAAGGGAGACTAACATGATTGGCAGGGGCTGGAGGACTATAAAGGAGGGTCAGGCATTACTGAGAGAACTAGGTATGAGAAAAGCAATATATGATGTCCAGTTCACTGGGCCAGATAAGACTGTGTTCACTAGAGATATGAAGGAAAGCTTAATTCAACTGGGATCTTGAGAATGGTATGGGGATTTAATGGTTTTACTAAGCGCTTTAATGGGATAAGATTTTGGAAAGTGAGACAGGCTTTGGCAAATCTAAATGATCCTGACCAGCATGTAAAACGTGTCTGTAAAATAACAGAACATCCTATAAGAGATACAAAAATGGCCAGACTGAAGAAATGGTCCACTTGTGTTACTTGAAGACAAATGTGGCAAGACTTATGTCAGGCCCAAATTCCCAGAGGAAAAAATTGATAGAAAACCAAATTCGGTACTAAGACATTTCTGAATGCTGTAAAATCAGAAGAACAGTTTACAAAAGCCATTCAAAAGATAAAAGCTGTCCCAGGGGTGGTTAAGAATCCCCAAGGATTAAATAAGATGAACTTTTCTTCTGATAACAGCTAAACTAGGGATGGAAGCAGTTTTTCCCACCAAGTTCTCCCCCAGAAACCAGGTGTGGTCAATGGGGAGATGATGGATATGGCTACAGTCAGGAGGGAGACCCAGGGCCTGCCTGACTCAGGGAACCAACAAGTGCAGCGGGGACAGGAAAAACCCCTGGCCTCCATAGTCCAGTACAGGGTCAGGCAACTGGAACCAACACCTGTAAGTGTATCAAGAATAAAAGAATACAAAGAGACTCCATGTAAAATCCCCCAAGTGCAAAATGACTCCAAAGGGATAACTAAAAATGGTAAAGAGCTAACCAAATTAATGCCTTGTACCCATGCTATGGTACCTAATAAGGATCTATGGAGAAAACAGTTAATACAAATGGATAAAACCTTTCCATGCTATGTGAGACCTTCTCTATGATTGATTTAATATATAATGTTAACCTTCCTTCAAGTGTTTTACAGATGTGAAACCTATTTGAAAGCTACCTGAAGAAGCAAAAGCCAGCTATAGCTATACGATTCTTGGGAATTTTGTGGTTAGGTAAGATGAAGACAGAGACTCCCAAACTATACAACTATTAAGAAAAAATCTCCAGTACCAGGGGTGGGTTGCCCCCTATGAGCTGTTGGTCAGAGAGAGACCCTAGAGGTCCTTGAATTAACCAAGGCTATTGCCACTAATGTCGGTTGTACACTAGAAAGGTCGGTAAGGCCATTTTGCTGAAGATGCTGCATGTTGTGAGTGTGGGAGAAGAAGAGGAGATGGACCTGAGAGAGCCAAAACACTCCATACCACTGGATGGATGAGTTTCATATTGCCAGAAGGCACTATGCAGATGGTTGGGGATTCTGCTCAACATTGGACCCCATGTGCTGCACACTATGGACATGCCAAGCAATGCCTGTAAGTGCAATAATGGCTTGACCAACATAGGTACAACTGACAAATTTTTAATTGGATAAGGCCCACTCCTAGGGGTGGAACACACATCTGGTGCTGTAGACTAGGCCAACGCCTTGTGTCAAGAAAGGCTACAGGCCCTAATGGGGAAGCCATCACAAGTATACTGTTTAATGAATATAGTACACATACTGGGATATCCTCTAGACATTTGTATTTACATTCATGCTTGTTTAAATCTGTCTACTTCCTTCCATTTGTCTGTATAGTAGAAGAAACAACACTGAAGTAGATCAATGGCCATGGCTTAAAGACAAATAATGGGGAGGCCCAAGAAGTCACTATCTCACCATGATACAAGAGAGATCTCTCTACATCTGTCACCCCCTCCAAGGCTCATGGACCTTAGTGGAAGATTGGCGGAAAGATTGTAAGAGCAGAAGAAAGGGGGTGGAGTGTGTCCCAAACAGCCTGTTTCCCCCAAGGGGCAGGGCCTGCTGAGGAGAATTGACTGTGAAGAGCTAGCCATGGGAGCAGGGGCTTGCTGCACCATCTTGGGATGGGAGCGGACCTGAGCAAGGCAGCGGGCATGAGAGAATGAATGGCCTGGCATTTATCAACCTGGGGCGAGACTGCAGGACCACAAGGCATGGGAGAAAGCTAGTGGTGACATGAATGGCCTCCCATCCCTCATGGTATAAACTATAATAAATTCACATAAAAATACATTAAATGGTTTGTCTGATAACACAAGAGACCCCAAGAGAACTCAGGCGACACCTACCCAGCTGTGAATCCTGTGAACTACAATAATAACGGGCCTGGCCAAATATGCTCACTGGTGCAATAGCAGCATGAATATTATGGGAATAACCAACCACTCTTTATTGAATTTAAGATCCATTTCATAGGATGAGGCTCATTCCTGATACTGTCATCAGGCTTAGGAACCTGAGGCTAGACAGGCTATAAGACATAGGGGAGAACCTAATACTAGGCTTCTACCAAATAGTTACCATATTAAACTGACTTTCAATGACTTTTTATACTCATAGATAATGCATCTTTCAATTCTCACCAGAGAAGGTTCCTTATGCAGCAGATGGCTAATAAATACAGAAACTCACAGCTAGCAAATGTATGGAGAATAAGAGTGCTTATCCTTGAATAAGACACCTAATTCAAACCTCTGTCTTCCAAGTCTCAGGGATCATTGCTGAAGGAGTGGAAAGACTGTAAAAGCCAGAGGTGGTAGATGAGCACAAGGAAATAGAATTTTCCAGATAGGTAGTCAGTTCCTTCATATAAATGCACAGCAATGGGGACAGCATGCACAAGTCCCATGAAAACACAAACAAGACAAAATTCCAGCATAGACATGAGGAGGTGGGTAAGAAACACCAACCCAACCTGAGAGGGGATAGGCCATCTCTTTCAAAGATTGAAAGGTTAACCAGGCTCCAGTGGATGGACCCTCACTGAAGGGCCTTTGGGGACACTAATTAGACTCTATAAGCAGATGATAGATAGATAGATAGACAGATAGATAGATTGGGCATGGGGCAATAAGGGGAGGTATGGATACAGGAGGGATTTAACTGCTATCAACTTACATTGTATGAAAAATCATAAAAATTTCAATAAAAAGACCTAGGACACATATGGAATGCATTTGGCTCAATCCAGTATTCAATAAGCCTATACTTATGGATTCTTTACTGAGTCTCTCCCATAAGAAATTAATGTTCAATAAAACATTGTTTAAGAAATGTTGCATTTAATTCTCTCCCTACTTCTAGGGATGCTGAGACTTTTACAATTTAGTTTTTCTCCTATTTCCATTATAATGAACATAACAGTAGTTCCAGAATGTTTTTCTCTCCTAGGTGTCAGTTTTATTTTGCAATAAAAGTACAGTGGTGGGGGCTGGAGCGATGGCTCAGCGGTTAAGAGCACTGACTGATCTTGCAGAGAACCCGGGTTTGATTCCCAGCACCCACACGGCGGGTACGAACTGTCCTTAACTCCAGTTCCAGGGGAATCAGAAGCTCTCTTCCGACCTCCACAGCATTGCACAACACAGGCGCATTCACATACACACAGGCAATATACTCATACACATAAAATAAAAATAATAAATAAAATATTTTTTAAAAGTAGAGTGGTTAAATTTGAATCAGAAATCCATTTGCTAGATGTATAACCTTTGGTAGTTATTTTATCTGTATCTCAGTTTCTTTACATATAAAATGAAGATAACTAGTTAATTTATACATTTTTTCAGTAGGGCTCCTATAATTCTTAAATGCTGCCATGAACAAAACGGGAATTTAATATTATTTGCTATTACTGTAATTATCTTATTGTTACTGTTTTATTCAAAATAAGGCTATTTCTTTTATATGAAAACTTTGCTTTATATGTGGCTTTCTAGAACTTTAGATATGTTTCACTTGAACTGAATAGTCATTCTGGATTTTCTTTAAATTTTTATGGGGCTAGAGATTGAATCCAGGGCCTTATGCCTGCTAGTAAGTGCTCTGCTATTGATCTGTGTTCCCAAGTACTGTGCTCATTTTGAATCATATTGCTCTACAGCATCTAACATGAGACAGGTGTTGTATCAGTTATGTAGTACATACCATTAGGAGAAGTATGCTAGTTAAATGGTTTTCCTCTCTAATCCCTAAATCTGTGGTGATTTTCTGACAACGACCTTTGCTATTTTACAAGTGTGAAGGTTGTAAGAGAAAATTGCAGTGTTCTTAATCTATTAAAATACAGTCAGAGGCAGAGGGTGTAGATCAGTAAGCAAGTATTTGCCTAGCATGTGTAGATTTTCAGCATGATGAAAAAGACACATCTGTTTAGAATATTCCAGCCATGACATTGAAAACATCCTTAAAATAAGTTTTTGGAGATGTGTGAGCTTCATGTTGCCCAATTGTTTGTTCTAGTCACTTAGTGTTCTCACATTAAACTGTTCTCATGATCAAGACAGCTGTGGATGTTAAAGTAGGATGTTGCATTAATTCCACTTTCTAATGAACCTCTAAGGCGTATGACATTCTTTTTTTTCCGATTGTGGAAATGGATAGTTATCAGAACAGAGACAAACATGATAAGGATCTACCTAGGATCAGTGGTCACAATTAAGTATCATCTGTTTGGACTGTCAGAGTCTCAGAGAAGGGGCAGTAGCTCCTTAATCCCAGCCATCATGGTGTGTGCATGAAAGAGAGCTTACAAATTCATAAGAGTAAAATATGGTCAGCAAAATGACAAAACTGTCTTTAAAGAAGGGAAGATCAGGACTGTATTGAATAAAGATAAATGAAACTTTATCATAAATTAAAGTTCACTGGTAGAGGAAACACATGTAATACAGGTTCCCAAAGTATGACTCTACGTGGTGGGCTTTCTTAAATGATGAGTCTATAGTCACCTTCCATATTTCTGAGTTCTACACTCACAGTTTTAAACAACTGCAGACTGAAAATATTGAAAACTGTTTTTGTAGTGAACATGTATGGATATTTTTTCTTGTCAATATTCCCTAAGCAACACAATATAACAACTATTTTCATAGCATCTACATGCATTAGATATTATAGTCTAGAGATGGTTTCAAGTACATGAGAGGAGCCAAGTGTATAATCTTGTTGCTTCAAAAGTAGAGGCAGAAGGAACTTGACTTTGTTGGGTGATAGACTATCTAAAAAATTTTCCAAACAAACAACAACAAACCACCTCAAAAACCAAGGTCTTGGAATGTAGATTTATGGCAGCGTTCTTTCCCAAAATGTGCAAGGTCCAGAGGTGAATCCCCAAGTACTGATCTCTCCTCAAAAATAAGGAAAAAACTGTATGAGAAGACATGAATAGCTTTTATGCAAATGTGGTAGCATTTTATGTGAGGGAGACTTAGGTATCTGTGCTGGATAGCTTTAGTGTCAACTTGACACACCTGGGTTGAGGGAGCCTCAATTGGGGAATTTCCTTCATTGGACTGGCCTGTGGCCATGTCCATGGGGCACCTTCTTGATTGTTGAGTGATGTGGGAGGAGGGTCCACACCCACACCCACCCTGGCCCCTACCCCACCGTGGGTGTTGCCATCCCTGGGCAGGTGGGCCTGTGTTGCATAAGAAAGCAGGCTGAGCAGGGGCCAAGGGAGCAAGCCAGAAAGCAGAGTTCCTCCATGGCCTGTGCTCCAGCTCCTGTCTCCAGGTTTCTGCCCTGAGTTCCTACCTTGGGCTCCCTGATGAAGTGTGACTGGAAGATGTAAGATAAAATAAACCCTTTTTTCCCCAAGTTGGTATTGGTCAGAGTATTTTGTCACAGCAGTAGAGAAACAAACTAGGACAGTATCTAAGGATTTGAGAATAATAGGATATCTGAAGGGATGAATTTTTATTAATGGAAAAAAGGCCAGGTTAGATGTTCCATTCAAATTTACATGCCTTGCTCTGCAAGCAGCTACCCAAACAGAGAGGATTCTGTACATATTAAAACAGCATATAAACTATCCTTGTAAAGTTAAAGCTGCCCGAATGGCAAATGTGCAAGGTCCAATCATTTCATGATCAGTAATAGGCTTTCAGGCAGATGCTCTTTTGAGTAATGTAAAGGTAGAGAGACTTTGTAATGCAAAGCACAAATGCTCCTACAGGATTCTCTTGTCATTATTTGGGGATGATTTCTTCACTGCTTTCTATCCATCTTTGAACAGAACATGATGTTCATATGATAGGGAAGAATGGGAGTCCTAAATGACAATGCCATGTTCTCTTGCTCACCACTGAGCTGTATGTGTGCAGGGCAGCAGCCAGCCTGGGAAAGTTGAGTAAATGAATGAAGGAGTTAATACATGTAAACTATTTTGTGTCCAAATTACTAACTTTCAGTTGTCCACTTTTCCCAGGCACTGGATTCTTTTATAAAAATTAAAAAAAAAAAAACCCAAAAACCAACTTGGAGTCCTTTTTCAAAAGCATTCTTTCTAAAACCCAATATCCAAGACAAATGTGAAGCAGTATCTCTTTTTTTCCTTTGTCTCCATGGCTGTCATCTTCAGGACAATTCCATATGCTTCCCAATGCAAGAAGGTAAACATCTCTCAAACAAAATGCACACAAATTGCCTACTGCTACATAATGAAAAAGAAACAAAATTGATCTTACTTGGTACTCTTACATAAATAAGAATATTTTTAAGCCCCCAGGCCAGAAAACTTCCCTGGAGTAATAGTAAATGATTGCTTGGCTTTCTTCACAAAAATATCAATATCGACTCTTTTAATATGTGGGCTTCTTCTTTTGTACAAAGGAAACAGGCATAAAATAGATGTTAGTGTACACAATATAAACAGTTCCTTATGACCACAGATCTTCTCAAAAAAATTATACTCTGACATTTAAATCAAAGGGAATAAAAACAAAGTTATAAAAATATTTCTGTTGGCAATATATTTTTCCTGCTGTTTCACAGGGTCAAAAGGATAAGGAAAAGATTCACTGGGAATTTATTTTATAATAAATTACACAGAGTATCTTGGAATATTTTTCCTATAAATGATCTTACACTGGGAAGGAATTGCCTATACCTTCTAAATCAAACCACATACTCTGGATTTAAGATCAGGAGTCAGCCTTTTAACTGTCTTGTACAAAGGACAGGTAATAGACCAAAGAAACCTCTAATAATCATGAAATAGGGTTAAGAGAAAAAGACCCCTCAAAACCAAGAGACAGTTGTTCATAGAATTCAGTATCTGCAAAATTGACATCAGCATGTTGTATAGATACCTCTGGGTTAGGGTTTGAAAGTTCTTTATGAAAAAGAGACAATCTTTAAAATTTCAACCGAAGCTTTACTGCTTTATCTGCAAGGTCTTGTGTTTGCTTGTTTATTTTGTCCTTTTTTTTTTGGCAACTAGATTGCAAATCACACATTAGCTTTGGAGAGCAAGTTTAGTCTCTCTCTCTCTCTCTCTCTCTCTCTCTCTCTCTCTCTCTCCTCTCTCTTTCTTCCCAAATGAAATTAATAAATTCACTGCTTTGCAAAAAATACAAAATATAGAACTTAAGAAAAATGGAAATTTGCTCCCATGTAGGTAGCTTCATTATTTAAATCACTTTTCTGTGTAGATTTTTTCACCTAAAAACATACATAAAACCTCCCTTTCAAATACACTAGTAATTTATTTCCTGACCCTCAGTGTGCACCCAGTGTGAGCTTAGACTCCATGTTCTGATCCCTCACTGTGGACCCAGTGCAGGCTTAAGCTCTGTCCATCATGGCCTTGTTACTTACCATCTCATGTACTTGAGGTAAGACTTGTAGGAGGATACTGGTAAGTGAAGACCCACCACACAAAACCTTGCACCTATATACACAAATGTCAAATGATGATGAAGAAGGGAGGTGTACTTTTGTTTCTAAACACCCACTCATGTTTTCCTCTCTTTTTGATATGTCATTGTCCTTTAGGAATCTTATCATCCTTAAGAATGAACCCCATGCCTGCCATCTTCCATAGAAAGCTTATCTTTATCACTCTAGCTAGAATTGGTCACTCCAAGCCCTGTAATCCTATTTTTTTGGTTCTATACTAATCCTATGAAGTTGTCACATATAGGTTCCATGATAGTTCATATTTATGCATATAAAAGGAAAAATTCCTTCAGTTCATTCTGAGCCAATAGTAGATCTTTCATATCCTGAGATACTCTATAACATCAAGAGTACCACCGTCCATTCATTGAACAAGTGCTCAATCGCAGTTTATTAAGTGGATGATGACATAATCAAGATATTGAATCATGGGATTCATATCAATGATCCAAGTATATTTGTATCATTACAAATCAATTTAGCAAAACACTTCTAACACATTATATTTCTTGATTATACATGGAAATTATTACCCTCATCACTGTATAAATTGGTTAATCAAGGATCAGGGAGGTTAAGTGGCCTTTAAGGAACTAGACAGCAAATACCTCACAGAACCACTATTTCATGCCTAGCGCTCTTTCCGTACCTTCTTTTATTTCCTAATCCATTCTCTATCCACAGTAGGTTTCGTTCAGATGCATTCTAGGTCCCGAATGTTGTCAGCTCCTAGTAGTTTGATGGAAGGCTACTAAAGTCTTACCACTATCAAAGGAATAAACCCATTTTTATACATTTTAATGAATTGTGTACCAGTTAAAGCAGTGAGCTGTTTTGTCAAATATCAGACATTTCATTTTGGGCACCTCTTCTGACAAGGACTTTAATCTTTCTGTGGAAAGTGGTTGGTGTTGGTCAGTATATAATTTCTTTTAAGAGAGTTTCCTTTGTAAACTTTAGTGTATTGTACAAATATCCTTGGCTCACTACTCAAAAAATGCCAGTTTGTGGTATAAATAGGGTATCCTATGTAATTCCCATTATTCTTCCTGTACTAGATTTTAATTTTATTATATAATATTTGATATATATGATTATGAAGCTTTGAATCATAATGCTGAAATGACCATTCCTGGACCCACTGCCCATTCTGACCACTAGAACATTTTTAATATGATTAAAACATCCCTGTATGTTTTCCTCTGAACTCATCTCTGCCTTTCCAGTTTGTGTTTTTAAGTCTTAAAAATAAAAACAGTTATGGATATATGTGTGAAAGGAATCTTGTTTAGTTTTGCTTGGCTTCTTTTTTACTTTGTAAAAATGACATCATATTGGATGCAGTCTCTGTGAATTTCTATTTTCCCTACTTAATGTTATATTTTTATCAGGAAACCATATCGTCACTTATTGGTATAGATCATTTATGATGTTATGAGAGGTTTCATTCTTTGAACATGCCACGCAACATTCATCCATTTTCCAGGAAAACTAAAATTTGGATAAATACAGTGGTCTCCTATTAAACCCATAAAAACCAGAATAGCTGTGAGCAAGTCTTTGTTCTCTGATTACAAGGGAATAGTAAATTTTTACTCTTCCATACTTGCTTGCTGTCAAAAACTATTTTATCAATGTCTATTATATGTATTCATACACAGAATACATATATACATAGGTATCTGTATTTACATGGATCTACAACTGGAATATCTACCTTTTATCCACTTATGAATTGCTGTGTCCTTCGTACCCAAATCTTATAGAGCATTTAGGACTCAGAAAATATTTATTGAGTCAATAAGTGAATGCATGAATGAACAGTGTTTCATTGCTTTATTGTTATAAATTCTCCTGTTAGAATTTCCTATGAGTGCAGGAATCACCGTGGAATATTGAAAAGATACTGAGCTAATCAGAGAACTGGATTCTGATCCAATGCTTAACAGGAACAGTCAAACTCTGAACAAGTTACTCAATATTTCTGATTCCAAGTAGCAATATTAATAGATAGAACGACAATAACTTCTGAGTATCTTTGACATTTATACAATTTTTTTATAAATCGTGAATTGATATATATATATATATATGACAGGTTTCATATATATATACATATATATATATTCCTTATTGTAAAACTTCTACACATTAATTGGAATATTTAAATTGGATATTTAAAAGCAAGCCTAAGGTAAAATTATTTTTTTGCATCAAGAATTTCTGAGGATGGTCATGAAGCCTAAAGATAAAGAATAGACAGGAGAGGAAGGAGGGAGAGGAAGAAGGAAGAGGAAGAAGGAAGAGGAAGGAGGGAGAAGTGGGGGAGAAGGAGAGGGAGATGGAGGGAGGGGGAGGGGAAAGAGAGAAGGAAAAAGTTCTTGGAGGCTAACCTGGTATACTTTATATGCTGGATGTAAGGTACTGAGCTTTTGCTGCAAAATTAAGCTATTTTTAACTTTACGTAAGCATAAAGAATCTCTTTTTAAGTAGGGCAACCAAGATAGTGTGTTACCCTTTCCAATCAGCCTGTCTAAATGAAATATTCATCTTTTGTGTCAAAATAAGAAGCGATATATATAGTTGGGCCTTAAGAAGGGATAGAGTCTTCAGCGGGTAATTCCTTAAAAAGTCCCAGATATAAAATAACTGCAGCAGAAATATGTACTCATATTGAAGTAAGGTTCTATATTCCAGAGAAATGAGATTTGCTTTTTTTTCCTTTCTCTTGGATTCCCATGGACAGGCATACACTGTCTGTGAGAAGCTTTGTTACCTACCTGTTTCCAAAGCAGTACAGTGGAAACGACCTTGGGATTTGGAAGTGGCTTGTCACTGTGCTATCCAAAGTTAATAGTCTTGGCTTCTATTCCATCATCTGTGAAATGGAAGGCTAACAATACTGTCCCTCTTCTGATGTATGAATTATAAATGTGGTTATGTGTGTGAAGTCTGAAGCAGATGCTGATGTTCTGAGATCTGAGTTGTAAGATGGGTTTCTGATTCCTAATACAAACAAAGTTAGTGGTTTGATGTTGCCTCTTCCTGCCACTCTTTGGTTGAGTGCTTCCCTGCTTCCTACCCCTGACCTTCTGGTGTAACCCCAGCCTGTTCAGCCACCTGCTGACCATCTCCTACACCACAAACTGGGGATATTTCTTTCCATGGAACCTCACTTCCTCTGTCCTGTGCAACTACCCAGTGTTCTTTGTCCTCAGCTGAGGCTCCACCCCCCTCTCCTGTCTACAACAACAGCAAGGCCCAGCACAGTGGGAGCCAAAGGACTGTTTTGGCCACAGAGATCCGCTGACAAGACTGAGGAAGAAAAGGCCTGCCAGGAAGCTTTAACTTCTCAACAAATTGTGCAAAAGCCTTATGACAGTTTTATATATCCCAGGAACCATCTGGAAAAAGCACAATCCTCTCTCACTCTTTGACAAGATCTGTGTGACACAGACACCATGAGATCATTATTAATAGAAGTTCATGGAAATGTACCTACAGCTTTAATTCTGTTTCATATCTATAATGAGAATTTTGATGGATCAGTCATATGGAAGAAAAACCAGTGAGTTCTTTAAGGAAAACGAGGATCAAAAAATTTTAAATTACATATGGATAACCATTTATGTACTGGAGCTAGAGCAGAAAACCAGTTCAGGGGCTCTTTGGTCAACCCTCGTTTTCATAGTCACGTCCACTTTCTCCGTTATTGTCTGAGCGTCACATTTTTCTCTATTCTTTTCTTCATATTTTTCAAGGTCAAATTCTGAAGGAACGCAGCTTGGCTGGTTTAGCTTATCATGAGGACCCTTGTTGAATGAAAGGAATACTGTACATAAAGCCATCTGGCAGGTCTCTTGTCTACCTGCCCTTGGTTCAACCAGCAGCTAGCACTTTATTGAGAACAGCCTGGCATAGCCTGACGCTTTCCAACAGAGGAAAAACATGATTGGCAGATCCAGGACACTGAATCGTCAGGGCCCACTGCACAAGAGGATGAGAAATTGCTTTGAGCAGATCAGTGTCTCAGCTTGCATCACCCCCTCAGCTCTCACAACTGCAACCCTCCTCCTCCCCAACCTCTACACCAGCAAGATGGTTCTTGTAGACAAATACCAGTCCTGGTCTCCTCCCCCTTTCTCTCTCTCTCTCTCTCTCTCTCTCTCTCTCTCTCTCTCTCTCAAGGCTGTAATAATTTTCATTCCTACCAGCAATAGATGAGAATTCCCCTTTCTCTAAATCTTTGCCACCATTTATCTGTGATTCAGCATAATGAATATTCAGTTTCTTAAAACTGAAAATAATTGCAAAAATTATCCTGGTCATGATGGGTGGGGACAGAAGGCTCTTACGAAGAAGAAAGCATCTGAAGGAGTTTCCCTTAAGATTGTTAGAATTGGTTCCAAGACTGAATTTTATTACTTACATCAAAACCCACATCCTGTTCTTGTACTTACTAGCTCTGAGACCCTGAAGAAGTTAAGGCTCAGGTTTTTTCTTCATGTAATGGTGCGACGCTAGCAACCTTTGTATTCTCACAAGAATTAAACGAGGAACCACACGGAATGTACTTAGCTCTTCTGCAGGTACATAGCAAGTGCTCGATGTATCTTAGCCATTTACATAGCTTCTTTATGATTGGCTCAATTATGAATTCTTCAAACAAGTGATTATCATCTACTCAGGACTTACTCTGTGTGAGATATTTTATGAAAGTCACACAATATACCACCAAATGACATTAAAATCTCCAGTAATAAATTTTAACAGCCTCCCGATTGTACTTTCTTTTTAATTTTTACTAATACCTTTTCACCACAAATTCAGATACTTTCAAACAGAGCGAATTTTGGTATTCTAAACTACAGCTTTTGAATAATACATATATGTAATTAAGAAGAAATTTCACTTGAAAATCCATGTCTAAATAATGAAAAAAGTTTATAGCACTTAAATAGACTGAGAAAGTATGCCAAAAAAGACATCATCAAGTTTGAGAAAGCACACACTGCTTAAAGGTTATGAATCTTTGTAATTCTTACATGACATTTCTTCTCAAAACAAGTATACCCTGTTTTTTTTTTTTTTCTTGAATGAAAATTCTGTGCCAACTCATATCCTTCCCAAACACTCCTCACCATGCAAAAACTTATCAGTGTGTGTACAGGATGGAGGGGGAAAAGTAAGGAAGTAGTTTTCAGTTTCAAGTTTCCAAAGGGTTGTTATAAATAAGGAGTATATTTGAACAATGGAGTCTTCTAGTTAATTTCCACTTACCATTCAGTTAACTCTTTACATTTTGATCCATGTTGAAATGTATTATATGAGGGCAAGTATTTGTGTGTGTGTGTGTGTGTGTATGTATACATATATGTATATATATATGTATTGACTGACTACATTACACAGCATATGTTCATGTATAGCGGAATATGCCAAGGGTGAGCCAATTCCAAGGACACTGTAAAGCAGGGCTTTTAAACACTTTTTAAAAAGCAAATCATAATATGTTTTCTGTCATAACCCCTTGCCAGTTAAGTGTTTGTACTCATAACTAGTTTAAATGAAATCTTGCAAAAGTATACTTATCAGCTACCATGAATTCTGATTATTCTCTTTTCTGTACTATGTAAATTTTTTAAAAGAAGAATGCTACTTTCACCTATGAAATTAATTTTATTTTTGATCAGTATATCATGATTTTTAGCAAAAAAAAATGCTATTTTTAAAAACAAATTTCTGGTATCAGTACGTTTTATTGTTACCCTATAAACTTGGAGAGAGAAAAAGAGAAAAAGAAAGTTCTTGTAGATATTTTCTTTAAGTTTAGAAAACTGAAACTGAATTTCTTAGTTAATACTAAATGTGTATTTTAAATTAACTTTCAGTTAATTTTACATAATCAGCAACCTAGAGAACTTTCTAAAGCTTGATTTACCAAAGTATCCAAACATGAAAACATTAACTGATTCTTTTACTTTCCTGTGCTTTTGATTAAAAGCTTAAATTATAGTACAGTACAGGTGAGTATAGTAGGGGAGAGAAACAGGATTCTATAAAGCAGGGATGGTGCTAAGGAATTTACTGGGTGCATGCTAGTCACTGAACCAGCTCCATGCTACTTAAAGGACTGACTGTGTTGCAAAACTGTTAAGCTGTATCCCAAAATTTCCTCTCTTTTTTTTTTGGTCTTGAGGCTGCTGTGTAACTCTCTTTGACTCTTGAGTGCATGTGTGACCTTCCAGGCATACTATGTTCCTGGTGCCAGAGGTGGTTTGCCCTCTGGTCTGAAGTCTCATGGGAAACAACTATTCAGTCTACATTAGTTCCCAGGGCTGACTCAAAAGGGCCATGTGATTCAAGGAATTACTGCAGTAATTGGTCCCCTTTCCCAGGTAGTAAAACACACAGCGCAGTGTGGGCTGATGGCTTTAAGCTTCTCTTGTCTTGGTTGCTCTTTTCACTGTCGTAACCAGTCCCCTGGGCATTAGTGACCACCTTGGAGGACACAACCATGTGGTGTGGAATTGGCAGCCCATATGGAAGGGTTGACTCTGTTCATGTTTCTGTTACGCTCCACTAGTTCTGGGAAGCTGTTTGCTACCTGAATTCTCTAAAACCCAATTTCCTATGTATAAAATAGAGACAGTAGTACAGACAGCTCCCCACTGGGTGTGTAGTTTCTATATCTGCTGCCTGAACCAACTACAAAATTTAAAATTGCATATATGTTGAATATGTCTTGCCATTATTTAAACAGCATTTGTATTAAGCATTATAAGTAATGAAGAGATGATTTAAAGTATACAGAGAAGTTGTGGATGCCGGTATGTTGCTCATGTCCCACTGCATGGCCACACAGCCATGCACAGATAGGCAACATTAACTGGACTTGGGTTATTAATAAAAAAAAAAAACAAAAATAATAAAAAAGAGGGCATGAACCTGTGAGGGATGGAGAGTGGAAGCTCTAGGCAGAGTGGGAGGAAGGTTGCACAAATATGATTGTATGATGTGAAAATTGTGAAACTTTCAAATAATAATATCACTTTAAAAAGTGTAGAAGAGGAATGCTTGGGCTATGTGGAAATACTACCTGTTTTTATGTAAGGGGCTGAATGTCCTTGGTTTGTGGTACCTGCTGGGGTCCTAGAGCCAATACTGAAGGACAGTCTGTATCTATCAGGGAAAATTATTAGGCTTACCATGAGGCACCTCTCTTGCCATTTTGTGCAGCTGTCAGGAAGTCACAGGACCTATATTTGAATGTAGACTCTCCAGCACAGCAGTAAATGGGGGGAGGCATGCTTCTGTAAATAAACCCCCACCCTGTGCTCTGTCAGCAAGCCCAATAAACTCATTAGGATTTTCCAAAAAAGAAAAGAAAAAAGTACAGAGCTAATGGAAACCCTTATTATTCCACCAAAGTTGGCCCCATGTTGGCAAATCCTTTGGTCTTTGATTTCTTTTTTTAATTTTATTTAATTTTTTTCTATTTTATGTGTATGAGTGTATTGCCTGTGTGTATGTGAGTACACCTGTGCCATGCAATGTCTCAGAGGTCAGAAGAGAGCTTTGGATTCCCCTGGAACTGGAGTTAAGGACAGTTCGTAGCCACCATGTGGGTGCTGGGAATCAAACCCGGGTCCTCTGCAAGAGCAGTCAGTGCTCTTAACCACTGAGCCATCTCTCTAGCCCCCAGTCTTTGATTTTTTATTCCTATTTCCCCCCTTACACTTTATTGTGTATATATACATATATATGTATATATATACATATATATGTAACCTGCTTCTAGTTATTTCTAGAAAATGTGTTAAAAATTATTAGACTTTATCAAATGGGGATCATGTGTCAGACACTACTTTGAGCACCTTTCCTTTATGTGTTAACTCATTCATCCTCAGAGTAGCTCCACGCAGAAGGTGTTGGACCATTTCTTTCTTATACAAAAGGAAACAGACTGACTTGCACAAGATCACACATGTAGGAAGTGGCAGAGTAGGGATTAGAATCCAGGCAGCCTGATGCCAGAACCTGTGTTCTTAACACAAAGCGTTCATGCAGGATCCAGGAACAGACAACTGTTTATAGAGGTTCTACTGCATCCAAAATCCATTTAATGAATATTGAATACAGTTTCCTCCATGCCAACTGGGTGTGAATTCCTGTGCTTGGTGCTGTGAGACTGCAAAGAAGAGAGGTCATCGCTGCAACAGTAGAGAAGGGGAAGGATTAACAAGCACCACTACACTGCAGGGGTAACATTAAGTGGTGGTTGCTACAGGGATTAGGGTGGGTAGGTCTGAGAGTTACTCCTATTGGCTGCTACTGGCTGAGGGTAGAGTAGGATGAGGGAAGAGATCTAAGATACCACTGAGCTGTCAAGCTTGGAAGCCTAAGAGAATGGTGATTTCTTAATGACAATGAAGTCTCCAGAGCATCAGTGTGACAGGGGAAGAAGATAAGGCTGTGTGCAGACCCTGCAGGATGAGGCCGGGAGATGGTGCTGTTTGTGGTGAGCTTCCCTGCACAGCCCAAATTACATCATATACACAGCGGTATTTTTGGACGTGAACATCAGTAGGCTTGTTTGTTCTTCACTAATTCATCCACAAGTGTTTAGTAAACATTTATTTTGTGTCATGGCTCTTGGGCAGACTCTGGGATCTTATGCTTGAGTGAACATTTATTGTGATTTTTTGAGGGAAAGTCTTTTAATCTAAGAGTCTTTTATAAGTTCTAATCTTCCTTCTTGATTTTATTTACTGACTACTGTCATGACTCATACCTAACATCACCAGTGGTCAGGGGAAGAGTGTAAATGAAAGTCTAGTTTCCATGCCTGCCTTGGTTTTCAAGTGAGAAATTTAGATAACCAACTATTTGTGAAATATGTCCTAGCCTCTAGTTTTGACACAAAATGGTCAATAAGGACTTGGAAATCCAGGTTTGAGATTTTAGTTGTAAGTTTGGGTGAGAAGGTTGGCCCCCACTGGTCTTATGTTTATCAATAATACTGATCAAGGTCTTTTTATTTGTACCTTGCAATTCTCAGTTGAACGATGAGAACATGGATGCTCCTCTAAGATGTCAGATCCCTGACTTACATTTTGATATCTCTGTCTTAAGTCAAAATTTTCAAATATTTACTTTTATAGATCGTGCCAGGAAAGAAAAAGAACGGTATTCAAAAGTCTGCTCTTACTGAAGCAGTCCTAAGACAGAAAGAGATATTTTTAACAATCTAACCAAGACCAAAACAGGCGTTGCTTATGTTACTGGAAATTCTGCAGACCACTGTCTTGTCAGATACACCTACGGAAGCTTCTAATTTTCATATTGAATTTTTAAAAGTTTTCTGTATTTCCTCTTGGTTCCTTCTAATTGATTCTTTTCTGTATTTGCAAATTTCTTCAAATCTTAGAGCTGCGTGTAGCAATTCATCACTTGCTATGAACTTCCATCAGAAAACTGTAAACTTGAGCCCTACTTGTCCTACCAGGCATTCTACTTGAGCCTAGAAAAACCTAAATGAATAACACCTGGTGACTCATCTCGACATCCCCACAGTTTGGTGGTTGAGAAGGACATATAAGTGTATCATTTATAATAAAACATAAGAAATGTTACAGAGAGCTATGTGAGGAGAGATGAATGAAGAACCGATGACATTGCAAGAGTCTAAGAAGGGGTGGGCATTTCAGCTGGGGCTTACAGATAAGTAGGAGTTTGCCAGACAAGTTTGCCAGACACGAGAGATGATCATCATTGTCCTTTCCTTATTTACTTAAGTCTCTTCAATGCAATATACTTGTATTTTATGTCATTTCTCATTTTCTATTTTTCCCAATTTATAGTCTAGCTTGTCACATTTGGGACATATTTCACAAAAAAGTCTCAGTGTTATCATCTATAAGTTGGAACGAGCTCTATCTACCTGATAGAGCTGTCTTGAAAGTTCAAAGAAACTTAAGTGCCTAGCAGGTGTGTCTGTGTGAGATGGAATTGTGTCTGGTCATATACCACACAACTACAGCTCTGTGGTATAACCAAGCAGGGGTTTGTTTTCCTGGGATTCTGGAAGTTCTGAGGAAGCAGTGCAGGATGGGCTTAGAGACCCAGGGTCCTGTCCAGTGTCCTGGGCTTGGCTCACTTTCTGCTCTGCCTTTCTTGGAATATGGTTTTCTTGCTGAATCACAACCACGGAGAACTGCTCCATCTCCAATATCATGTCTTGTTTAGGAAAAAGAAGGAAATGTGGTACTTTGATCAACAAAGCAAACATTTGCTACAAAGTCTCAATTAGATCTCTGCTTATAAGCCAGTACTTTCCCAGTAGCCTCCCCCAGCTATAAGGGAATCTGTGAGGGCAAATTTTAATTGGGTATTTGGACATCCTAAGCAAGCAGGAGGATCAATATAATTTGGCCAGCTAGTAGCTTTCACTATAGCATGGCACACAACCCTCAACAGCTGACACTGCTACGGAAATACACTATAAACTGTATGTTCAGTTGGACTGAACCCTTGCTGTGCTGCCATTCTGGTCCAAGTCATTGTCATCTATTACTATAGAGATCCTCCTTCTTGGTTTCCCTCTCTACAATCCATATCCCAATGGATGTCAAAGTTAATTTTTAAAAATGTAAGTTGACCTAAATATGAAAGCTTATTCTATAACACACTTACAAAAAATATATAGAGGAAAGGACTTGGGAGATAGCTCAGTGGGTAAAATGTCTGTCATGTAACTATGAGGACCTGAGTTAGGATATTCAGCATCCCTGTAAAATGTCAAGCTCAGTGGTATGTACCTGAAATCCCAGTGCTGGGGAGGCATAAACAGGAAGCTCCCTGGGGCTTGCTGGCCAACTAGTCCAGCCCAATCAGCAAGCTCCATGTTGAATTGGAGAAGTTGTAGACCCTAGAGAAAAACTTACTTCTGTCACTTCAATAGGAGGTAACCCATGCATGGTACTGTAAACATAGCTAAGTACACATGGATGGAGAGGTCATAGACCCTAGAGACAAACCTACTACTGACACTTTCCTAGACCGACATAATTTCTTACTATATTCTCAATATGTATCCTTATGTTCATACACAAGCACACACTTCTCAAAACTTATCAAAGAAGCTACTTCTTGCAAAAGATGGAGACTATCACAAAGTTCAGCAACTGGTTAAACACAGAAAATAAGTGACTGTGAGGTGCTCAGCCCTAAGTGACACATCTACAATACAACCTAAGTCTCAGCATACATCACAGAAGATGACGAAGAAAGAATGTAAGAGTCAGAGGGACAAGACACCTGCTGCTAATCGACAGGGAAACTGCAGCCATGAAATCTCCATAATGTGGTAGTCTAACACAATTTGCATAATGACAAAACCAGTTGACATGCCAGGATGGATGGGGGGATGTCATGGGGTACCACCTCAAGATAAGAGCTAAGGGCAATCAATGCATGCTGAGGGAGGGAGGATCAGTTTTCTTCTGGGATTAGTTCCCTGAGAGAGTATCTAGTCCCAAATGGGCAACCCTGAACACAGGTACGCAAGAGTACTACTGACTAAACACAATATATAATTTATAGAATATACGTATATACGTGTGTGTTTGTGTGTGTGTGTAAACAATAATTAAAGAAACTGAAAGGGATGAGAAGGACATGGGAAAAGTTGTGGGGGATTAGAGGGATGGAAATAATGCAAATACAATGCCTATGTATGAAATCCTCAATGATAAAAAATTAAAAATTGAAAAAAAAAGGTGGACAGGAATTGGGGAAGATACCTGACCTCCCTCCCCCCTCTCTCTCAGAAAAAACATACAGGGAAAGCTACATGACACTGGGTTTTTCAATGGATTCTTGGGTATAATACAAAGAGCTCCAACACTTGAAGAAAAAATAGATTAATCAGATAACATCAAATTGAAAGCCTTTTAAGTATCAAAGGACATCATCTAAAGAATGGAAAAACCAACCCACAGGAAGATGGAAATATCAACAAATCATGTACCTCATAAAAAGGTAACTTCCAGAATATAAAAGAACTGCATATCAACAGCAGCAAAATACCCCTAGTAAAAGGAACAACTGATTAGAGAAAACCTTTTAAATTGTGTGCAAATGGAAGGTGAGTGCAGGGTGCATGAAAACTTGCTTGATATCAGTATTAGTCAGGGAAATGATATTGCTGTACCCCATCCACTGGACCCCCAAAGACCACCGAGGATCCAACACACCAAAATGCAAAAGCAAAGGTTTATGGTTTATTCCGGCTTAAGCTCGGGCTCTCAGACCTCACCAACTCAACGGATCCATGCTGAGAGCCCAGAGTAAGGGAGAGTGGAGCCTTTTATAGGTTTTAGACAAAGGTCGGGGGAGGAGACCGAAGATACATTTTGGTTGGTTCAAGGAGCCCACGTGCGCCAACATAACTTTAAACTGATTGGTTGTATAAGATGCAGCCCTGGAAGTTTCTTATTGGTAGGTGCTATTCTCAGGGCTGTGGAATGTGCTGACTGTTACCTGTGGGGCCAGGAGTCTCTGTTTTTACCTTATAGGGCAGTTTTTATGCTTGGGCTTGCTTAATCTATAGTTTCCTGGAAGGGGGGTGGGGAATAGCAGGCGGGGGTCAGGGCATGCCAGGGTATGTCTAGGCATGTCTAAAGCAGCAGCCAAGCATTTAACAGAAGCTAAAAGAGCAATTAGTGGGGGTCTGGAGGGATTGGGGGGTAGTGGGTGAATGAAGAGGGTCTCAGGGTTCTACAATATAATGTCACATGCAATTGAATGGCTACAAGATAAATAAAAGTGTGGGTGAAAACATGGCATAACTGGAGTCCTTACATACCATGGTAGGAATGTAAAATGATGTAATAAATGAAAAATAATACTGCAATTTCTCTAAAAGTTAAAAGCAGGACTGCCATTTGAGCTCGCAATTCTACTTTGGGGTATGTCCCTAAAAGAATATCTGTTTTCTTAGGTTTATAGTAGCATTACCCACAAAGCCAAAAAGAATAAACAACTTAAGTGTCCACCAACAGAAGACTGGAAAAATAAAACATAGGATGTTTATATACACAAACGAATATTATTCAGCCTTGAAAACAAGTTCTGATACATGCTATGACATGGATGAGCTTTGATGACATTATGCTAAGTAAAAGAATCCAGTGACAAAAATTCAAAGACCATATGATTCCAATTATAAGTAAGCGTCCAGAACAATCAAATTCATAGAGAGAAAAGTAGAATGATATAGCTTCCAGAAGCTATGGAAACGGGCTCATAGGAAATTATTTTACAGATGTGGGGTTTTAGTTTTACAGGATAAAATACTTCTGGAGTTTGGCTGAAGAATGAGATTAAGACACTTAGCAGCACTCCACGGTCTGTGGGTGAAGGTGTCAGTCTTGTGTCTGATCATGTCACTGTCCTTTGCATACTCTTCTGGTAGCTTTTCTCTGCCTACTAACATAAAATCCAAATTGCTCCTTGCAAGGTGTATATGCTCCACTAATCTGGCCACTGTCTACCTTCTGACCTTGTGTGACATCACCCTTTCTCATTACTTCCAGTGCCCCAACCTTCCCTTCCGTATTCAACCTGTTAAACACCCCTCCTACCACAGCCCTTCCCATTGTTTTCCCTTTGTTCCTGGAAAGTTCGTCTCTATCTTCATTCAGGTGGTTTATTCTTATCATTTGGGTCTAAGTTTAAGTATTTCTTTTTTTATGCATAATTTTATCAAGTTTTTGTGCATTTCATACAACAGATCTTATATTTAGACCCCCTCCCCCCATCTGCATCCTCCACAGGCACCCCCAACTGGATTTCATGCATTCTGTCATATATGTGAAGGCCTATCAAGTCAAGCTTTTGTACCCAGATCTCCATAGGTGCAAGTTCATAGTCTGGAGTCTAGTCAGCCTATCTAGAGTCATTCCCTTAAAGAAATCAACTTTAAATATGTCTTAAATAGACCTTTCCAGAATCTGTCTAAGGACATCCTCTGTCCCACCTTACTCAATGACTCACTAGTATCTTCTTTAATTTATTCATAATACTTTTACAATGTGAAATTTATTACCTGCTTCTTCAGGGGAGTATTTTCCAGAAGAAACCAGAGACTTTTTCTAGATAATTACTGTATTCTTAAGGTGTAAAGGTTGATTCATACAAAGTACTTCATAAATATCAGTTGACTTTGGCAAATATTTATTGATTCCTAAGTATATTCCAAACAATGTTGCAGATTATACACAAGAATATAAAAGCATTATGTAGTCAATATTATAATGATCTGGCAGTAGGATATGCTCCCTTTCAGTACTGGATTGGATGGTTTAAAGGCTATCACCTATTGAAAATCTTCCATGGAGAAGATGCAGATGAGTGATGCAGAGAGGCTTTGAACACTCATTTGAAGTCCTGCATCAAACATCCCAGAGGTCTTAGACTTTTTAATCTCATAATTCAACAGGTTTTCTTCTACACTTATATCACTTTGAGCTGCGTACCTGTATAAAGCATTCATCTACCACCTCTTGATCTTACAATCTTTCCTCCCCCTTTTCTGCATTGACCCTTGAGCCTGAGCAATATTTATCTTTAGTATTAGATAAAGGTAAACTGCTGTGGTATTAACACATCACTGCTGCCATTGAAAATACAACTACTGCTTTGGTCAATTTCTTGGTCAGTCTTCCTCCATGTGAAGGTCTGCACAAGAGGTTTGGAAGTCACTGCCCATGAAACATGGAAACAATTACAAAAAATATCAATTGTTTGAGAGATAATTTTTGCTTGATATGTCAGGTTTGGAGATGAAAGATCAATGAGATTATCTTTGGCTAAACAAGATAAGCTAGGAAAAGCAAAACAGTCAATTCTTGTTAATTATATTTACTTAATTGCTTGAATTTCTAATATGAAAACAATTTTGGTTTTCAGGCATGAAGCTAGAGGCTGTGAATTACTAGATGGATTAATCTGCATTGTGTCAGTTTTCAAATGGGTTACTTGTCTATAGAATCTCTTGTTCATATTGTAACTTTTCAGCCTATTGAGGATAATGTAAGAAATGTTAATTCATGATACTTTTTAACTTGACAGGTATCGCTTTCACAGTCATTCTATATGTATCTCAATATCCCTGTAAAAAGTGGGAAGAAAGTTGTAAAGGTCAAATATCTCTCTTATGTGGTCAGTAGGTTGCATGTAGATTCAACAAAAGGGGCTGATTATATTTTCCAGATTTACTTTTAGAAAAAAGATAGGCTATGAATCAGAATTGAGAGTTTTGGGATATAAATATATAGCTGATTCTCATATGAAAAGGAAGATTGTTTACTTATTAATCCAGAGGAAGAAGAGAAGGGGGAAAAAAGGGAAGTAATGTTAGAAGCCTGAGATATCTAAATAAAACCAGGCTCAAAAATCCCCAAATCACTGTTAAAGCTGCTAAAGTTACACAAAGCTTGGGTGCAGATGGATGTAAGGGGTGGGGAGGGGGAGTGAGGGAATCTTCTAGAGAGACTGGGCTTAGTGCCTGGATTGACATAACACAGAATTGGGGTGATATGAATGGAGAGGCAAGGGAAAGGCTTGAAGAATGCTCTCCAAATTACAGAAAACATGAGCTTTGTGCCTGACATCTTGGTCCATATCCACCCGGGGGGAGGGGTTCAACATGATATCAAGTACGTATGCATATATTTTCTTCTACTAAAATAGAGTCTCACATCACTGCACTTCATGTGTTAAAATGAATAAATATTCATGCACATTCATTTGATTTATCCCTTGGCTTTGTATATAAAATTATTTTATTTTATACAGAAACTCTTCTCCAAAGCTTTTCAGCATATTTTAGCGGAGTCCATGTATTTTATAAAATTTGACTTATTTTAGAAGCACCCTGCTTATCTTCTATCATTGTCATCGAGTTATGACCAAACCTCCCTTTAATGCAGTCACAGGAAATTATTTTCCTTCTACAAACATGGCCTAATGCCAGAACTTGATATAGATATCCAAGTCAATGGTCAGCATCAACTCGAGAAACAAATGTTAGGGATTTCAAACATACTGTATAATCGAACCTTTCTGAAATGATTGATGCTGTTTTAAAACAGAGAAGCAATTGCAGTGTCTGCTCTGCTGTGACTTGTCACCAATCTAGATCAGAAGACAGACAGACACTGGCCAGATCCTGACCAGAGAGAGTCAAACAAGACCTGAGCATAGAGTTGCTGTCCTTAGCGGGGAGCATCCCACAGACTTCACACTGGAAGATGATGGTGTTTAGGGATGCTGGTTGTACCAGTACCATCCTTATTATTGATTCCATTGGCAGGGTTCTTTGTACTATGCTGAATAAAAAGGTAATGAAAAAGAGGGCTTCATGGGAGCCACTAAAAGCAGCTAAAAAACAGATTTGGTTCAGTATTTTCTCACACTTTAGATGTCTTTCCTATTTAACTTTGCTCTAGGCCTCAGTTTCTCTGTAAAATTGTGCTAACTAGTACCATCCATGCATCAATAAAATTATTGCTACAAAAGACACATCTAAATTTAGATAGTAAGTTCTATTACAGCAAAATCAACAAGGTGTAAGAGAACACATCTATACAAAAATGACACATACATACATCATGCAGATGGCTCCATGTCAATGATTTGATCGCACTGCTACACCCACAATGACTTATGTATCTACGAGATAAAATGAAAATTGTTTGAAAAATATAACTCTCACAATTACTTAAGCTCTAATGAATAGCATGATTTTGGTATAATTTTAAAAACCATAATATTACGTACAGCCCAGATGAGCCTACTTGCCTTCTGTCCTCACTCTGCTTTATGGGTTGGTAGATAGCATGGGCTCTCCAGCTAGAAAGGCCAAAATGGAAACATTGGCAATTTTTAACTTTTTTCTGGGCCTTTTTTCTTGTTAAAACAAACAATAATCTATCTCATTGGGTTATCACAGAATACATCAGAAAATGCCTGAGAAGCTCTAGGGGTCTGCCAAACACAGTCTGTTGCCATTGCTCATGGTTGCCAACAAGAGCAAGGTGGTAAGACCCAACTGCTGAAGGTACCACACATTTTGGTTTTAGAATATAGAAACCTCAAACTGACCAGGAAACTTTGTCCCAGCTGACTAGATTTCATAGTGCTGTGAAGATGCTATGCAGGCTGCTGGTGGGAAAAAGACATCAAAGGTCTTCCCTAGGGCTGGACCCTACAGGCTATAATACTTACCTGTAATGCAAGATATGCCCACTGGTACAATAATTGCATGACTTCTCTAGGGTAACCAACTACTTTAGACTGGATTTGTGGCTTTTCCTTTAGAAGGGAATCCATGCTTGATACTGTAAACCTAGTCAAAAGCCAATGATTGGGGATATCATAGTTCCTAGGGGTAATCCATTATTGTTTATTTGCTAAATGGTATTGTTGTCAAACCACTTTGTAAATATTTGTCTTTATACTCATGAATCTTGGCTGCTCTCATCCTTGGTCAGAAAAGCATTTTGAAGTAGGCAGCAGTTAATGTGGAAACTTACAACTGGTCAAAGTGCTGAGAAGTGAATGTGAGTGCTCTGCCTTGAATGGGATCTAACCAACCCCTGTCCAAGGCTGAGGAACATCTCAGAAGACAGGATGGAAAGAATATAAAAGCTGGGAAGACAGGGACGAATCCTGTGAAAGTCTGTCTTCTGGACATGACAGGCACTTATGAACTAGCAGAAGCTGTGGTGGTTATCTGCAGAAGACCTGCACAACATCAAGAGAGCTAGAAATTCCAGCACGGATGGGGGAAGGACTCAGGATGCCCCACCCCTAACTGAGGTGCTATTGGCAGTGATGGCTACTAAGGAAGGGAGAGTCAGTTTATTTTTCATGGTATGTGGTCATCGTTGTCATCCATGCCCCAATGGGCAGCTCTAATTACACTCAGTGGGTTATAAAAATAAAGAAGACATGAATTTGGGAGAAAGATGTTTTGTGGGCAGGGGACTGGAGGTAGGGAATAGGGCATGTGTATAATCAATGTATGACAAAATTCAACATATATTTATGGTAAAAGTCCTAGAGGAAATTGGACTGGAAGGAACATACCTCAATATAACTAAAGCTATATACAACAAATCTAGAGTCAACATCATTCTAAATGGAGAAAAAGTAGAAGTAGTCCCAGTAAAATCAACAACTAGGCAGGCTATCCACTATCTCCACTTGTACTCAATACACTGTTTGAAACACTTGCTAAAGCAATAAGACAAGAGAAGGAAATTAAAGGAGTATTTACTGGAAAAGAAGAGGTCAAATTATCCCTATTTACAGATGATATGATATTATATATAAAAGATCCCGAAAATTCCATCACAAAACTTCTAGAAATGATCAACACTTTCAGCAAGGTGGAAGGTCACAAAATAAATCTACAAAAATCAGTAGCCTTTCTATATATACCAATGACAAGCGATCTGAGAAACCCTCCTATTCACAATACTCTCAAAAAAGTTATCTAGGAATAAACCTAATCAAGGACATAAAAGATCTACAATGAAAATTTTAAATCTTTGAAGAAAGAGTTTGAGGAAGCCACTAGGAGGTAGAAAGACCTCCTCTGGTAGAATTATTATTGTGAAAATGACCATCCTATAAAAAGCAATCTATAGGTTCAATTCAATGTCAATCAAAATCTCCATGGCATTTTTCACAGAACTAGGAAAAAACCTTGAAATTAATATGGAACAAAAAGGACCCAAGATAGCCAAAGCAACCTTGCACAAAAAGAGCAATGCTGGGGGAATTACCACACCAGATTTAAAACTATAGTACAGAGCTATATCCATAAAAAATAGCATGATACTGGCACAAAACCAGACACGTGAATCAATAGAACATAAAACAAGTCCCACACTTGAGTGCATGCAATTTCAGCCACCTGATATTTGACAAAGGTGCCAGGAACACACACTGGAGGAAAGACAGCATCTTCAAGAAATGGTGCTGGAAAAACTGGATCTCTACCTGTAGAAGAATGAAACTAGATCCTTATCTTTCACCTTGCACAAAAGTCAAGCCCAAATATATCAAAGACCTCAATGTGAAACATGAAACTATGAAACTGTTAGAAGAAAACATAGGCAGTATCCTACAAGGTATAGGTGTAGGAAAGGACTTTTTCAATCAGACATCAGCTGCTCAGGAATTAAGGTCAACAATCATCAAGTGGGACCTCATTAAACTAAAATGCTTCTGTACAGCGAACGATACTATCAAGGAAGTGAAGAAGAATCCCACAGAATGGGAGAAAATCTTCACTGGCTACACATCTGACAGAGGACTAATATTCAGAATATACAAAGAACTCAAAAGACAAAAAAAAAAAACAAAAAAAACAAACCCTCAAAAAACAAAAATCAAGAAAACAAATGATCCAATAAATACATGGGCTAAGGACTAGAACAAAGAGTTCTCAAAAGAAGAAATAAAAATGGCTAAGAAACACCTTAAAAAGTTTTTAAAAGCATGACTAGATTTACTTGAGGATAACTTTTCTGCAAACCAAATCTGAAAAGACACAAGTGTCTATTGTCATAAAATGACATGCTGCCATTCTGATTGCTACTTGGATACAATGGAAACTATGTTCTATTACATGTAAAAATCTTAATAAATTCTGTTTATCAGTTAAAGTGTTCAACATCCTTAGTAATTGGGAAAATGAAAATCAAAACCACTTTAAGATTTCATCTTACTCCAGTCAGAGCGTCTAATACCGAGAGAAGAAAAGATACTAAAAGCTGGCCAGGATGTGGAGAAAGGGGAATTCTCATTCACTGAGGGTTGCGCTGTAAATTCATGCAACCACTATGAAAAGCAGTATGAGAACTCTTCAAAAACTAAAAATGAGTCTCCTATATGATCTGATTATACCACTCCCTGGCATACACCCAAAGGATTCAGCCTACTGTAGAGATACTTGCACATTCATGTTTGTTTCTGCTCTTTTCACAATAACTAAGAAATGGAAACAACCTAAATGTCCCTCAATTGATGAATGGATAATGAAAATGTGGTACATGTATACAATGAAGTTCAACTCAGCAGTAAAGAAAGATGAAATAATGAAAATTTCAGGTAAATGGATGGATCTAGAAACTGTTATACTAAGTGAAGTAACACAGACTCAGAAAAATAAGAGATGTATGTTCTCCCTCCTTTGTGGATCTTAGCACCAAATCCATATATGTAAGTATATATCCTGATGTACCACAAAATCATGAAAATGGAAAGGAACTGCAGCGGTAAAGAGACAAAAGAACCCGAGAGACGGGGATAGTAGGAAATAGATGGGAAATGGGAAAATGGGGGTATTCAACTGGTAATGGAGGAGGGAATAATATGCAAGGAACCATGGGGGTAAAGGGGAAAAAGGAGCCCCAAAGAGAAGGGATAATAGGAGGCAGAATTTATCAAGGGCAAAAATGGGAGTACTTTAACTGTGGAGATAAGATGGAGGTTAGCTGGGAGAGATAAAGGAAAAATAAAGCTTAGGTGGTATGATAAAACAGAGGGAAATGTATTAGCTCAAAGACCTACTGAAAAACACACATACAGTATCTGAACATGAGTGCATGTGTGTACCTGAAGGCTGTATAACAAGAAGCACAGTGCCAGACAGGAAAAACCTCCTTTCTAGTTGTTGGGTAGTCCAAAAGACTCCCAAAATAACACAGACTATTACCACAGCCCTTGATTACCTCCAAGAACTAGAAGGTAAGATCCTATTGCTGAAGTGAAGACATGCATCAGACACAGGACTTGGAGCAATGGAGTTGGAACTGAACTGGAAGCCTCCTCCCTGAAGACTTACTCTCAGAGTTCTGGAGGATACTATGCAAGCTGCTAAGGGAGAAAAATCAATCAATGATCCAGCCCAGCTCTAATGCCTAATAACCACAACAATAACTGACACAACAAAATATGGTGGTGCAGCAGTGGCACTTTTATCTTGGGGGTAATCAATAGCTATCTAATTGGAGTTAAAGCCCTCTCAACAGGAGGCATCTCATGGGTGGCACTGCAAACACAGACAAATGCACATAGCTGGTGAAGTCATAGATCCTAAAGAAAACCCTATATCTCTCATATCCCTAGACAATGGAAATTTCTTTTGTATGTAAAATATGAATCGTTCTATTCATAGACAAGTATACCATTCACCACTCATCAAAGAAGCTTCTTTCTCTGACAGAGATTATTACAGAGCTCTACTGATCATACACAAAGAATAAATATCTAAGAGACACTCAGCCTTAAGTGACACATCTACAACGGAACCTCTATACCTAAGTCTCATGGAACATAGAGGGACAGGGGTTAGAGAGAATATTAATGCATCTCTCATCTCTCACTGGCAAAGCTTCCTCATGCAACAGGGTATGATGCACCAGAAGGCCACAACTAGCCGAAAGGTAGAGAATAAGAGACTGCAGAGAGTGTCCCTAGATAGAACTCTTATATCAAACATCACCCATCCAAGTGTCAGAGACCATTGTGGAAGTGGGGGTGGAAAGATTGTAAGAGCCAGGGTTGGTGCATGTTCATAAGGAAACAGTGTTCCAGGTCTCTCAGAACTTGTTTATGTGAACTAACAGCAACAGCAATGGTGTCAGCATGCACAAGACACATGCAAACTCAATCAGACAAAAACTCAACATAGAACTGCGGAAATTGACAGCTCGCCCTAACCTTAGCTGAAGAATTGTTGGCAGCTGATTACTGCTGAGTGAGGGACAGCTGATCTTCTTTAAGGGCGAGGCTCTAGATAGGCTGACTAGATTCCATGGATGAACGTGCATTGAGGGACATCTAGGTATATAAATTTAGCTTGATAGGACTTAACATATATGACAGAATACATGAAATCCAATGGGGGTCCTATGTGATGCTGCAGATGGGGAAGAGTCTATAAATATGGTTAAGATGTTCTGTACGAAGTACACAAAAGTTCAATACAAATATCCTTTGAAACAAAAAATTAAAATAAATTTAAAATTAACGTTTTTGATACCTGGAATATTAGGACATAGGAGGTTAAAGCAAGAGGATTGCCATGAGTTCTAGGCTAGTCTATGATACATACTGATTTCCAGGTCAGCCTGGGCTACAGAGTTAGATGTTGTCTAAACAACAATGAAATAGCAAAAATTTTCTTTGCTGACTTCAATAATATTTAACTGAAAATAAAAAAGCATGAATATCCAAGATCTTGCTCCTAAAATGAAATGTGCACATTTGTTCATGGCAACCATGAGTGGCCTACTGCTAACCTGTGTCTCCGCCTCTGTGTTCTGCTCATGAAACAGTCTAATGCACATCTTCTTTTCAGTAAGAAACAGTCACTTATTTTCTTTGCAAAAGTAATTTTTTTGGTCTTTTTGAGACAGGGTCTCCCTGTAGCCCCAGCTGTCCTGGACCTCACTATGTAGACCAGGCTGGCCTCGAACTCACAGAGATCTGCCTGCTTCTGCCTCCCAAGCGCTGGGATTAAAGGGGTGCACCACCACGCCCGGCTGCAAAAGTAATTTTTAACTGTGACAGAGCCATGAGATCAAAATGCATGAGAGCCATGGAATTTGACACAGTATAGTTCACAGAATATAGAAAATTATACTATTGTTAAATATTACAGAAATATATTTTTCATATGGAAAATATTCATATATTTTGTAGGTAACAGCTTCAGGTTATAAAATAGTATGTGGCATGCTTTGTTTAATTATATATGCCTATGATAATATATAATATATACGGCTCACAAGATGAGTATAAATGTTTTATGTTCTTTTCTCTAGCTAGCTCCTTAATCATAGGGAAAAATAATGAATGAAACTTGTTTCTAAAGAAAAAAATCAGTTTACTAAGTATCCATAGCTGTGGTGACTCACGACCCTTAAGACCTGCATTTCTTCCCAGAGCTGGCTCTAATAGACTCCTTCTTAGAAAACAATACAAACTCAGTTCCAGTCAGATCTTGCTAACACACTTTTGAGATGATGGATTTGCAACATTTTGAAATAACAAAAAATAAAACCCTAGTCTTTGCTGGGAAAACCTTGAAATATGACAAAATGCTTTAAATAAAATGAAACAAAAAATCCAATATTCTGGGACGAACCACATTGTGAAGCTAGAACACGTCGCTCATCCTGTTTGGGGGATTTATTTTTCTTGCCCTTGTTATTATAAAATGGTGGCAATATGAATTGCTCTCTAGTGGGTGTGTGCTTTATCTGTACAACAAAATCCTATTGTCCCCCAGAGCAGGGAATCACAGTCACAGACCTTGGTAGAGAGGGCGGTGTGCTCCCTCAGGCACTGAATGAATGCTTTATAAAAGATGCAAATGCTTCATCTTTCTTGCAGAAGCTTGGCAAATCCTATCTGCTCAAGCATTTTCACCCAGATGACCTTCAGTGCAAATTCGTCCACTAAAATCCAGTCAGTCCATCCACAGATCCTGTGCAAGGCATATTCCCCTCCTCCCAGCAGCAACCAGTCTCCAACAGCTCTCAGTCTAGAGCTGACCCCCCACCATCTCTCTCCTCCCCTCTGGGCCCTTGTTCAATTCAGTTGGCATGGGTCCTGTGCTCGATGCCACCATTGTCACAAATGCACATGTGCAAGCTTCCAGTGGCCTGAAAGTCAAAGCTTCTGCTTCCCTGTGTTCATGAACTGATTCTTACAATCTTTTTGCCCCCCTCTTTGGCAATGGTCTCTGAGCCATGGGTTGGTGAGAAAGGACTGGACCACACCGTGCAGCCCTGTCTGGCCTGGAATTCACTATGTAGACTAGGCTGGCCTCAAACTCACAGAGACTTACCTGCCTCTGCCACTCGAATTCTTGGACTAAAGGCATGAGCCACCATGTCCAGCTGAGCTGGAAAGTTCTTAATAACAAAATAGTTTACAAAGAAGATCCTCACTTATGGCCAGGTAGATATTTATATGTAAAGGCAAATCCTCAGAACATTCATGGTGGAATGAGAGAACCGACTCCCACAAGTTGTTCTCTGACCTACACACACACACACACACACACACACACACACACACACACAGACACAAATACATACCCATACACATACAAGATGCACATCATAAATAAACTAAAAAAAGATAAAAATATGAGCACAGCATCCTCACTGATTCTGTAGTGTTAACTGTCTTATTTATGTCTACATTTCCATGTGAAATAGCAGGTATTAGAGTGAAGCCTGAGAACCCAGGCTATGCTGAAGGGTGACCAGCCTTCAGCATCTTCCCTCATGTGCCAATATTTGAGAGGAAAGTGAAGTAAAGTAGACACTTGACAAGAAATTCAAGTTCAAAGGACTGAGAGCCCTTTAGAAGCTGCCACAGAGCCCACACAAGTGAGTCCCAGGCTCCACGGGGAAGTGGTGGTAAGGATGACATGTATAGCTGTTTTCCAATCTGGATTCAGCTTTCAGGTTGAAGCATCAGAGTTTGGTGATGGCCAAGTGTAAAGGAGGAGACCAGAGGATGAACAAAGATTTCTAGGATGGGTGACGGGAGTTTAGCTTGGTAATGCCATCAATAGTCAAGGATGCCCCATAAAGGGGCAGAAGGAATGGACTCAGAGGAGGACATAGTAAGTGGGGGTTCAACTGGGACCTTCATAATAAATTTTCTTTCTATTAAGGCTATTGTTCTCTGGCAGGCCTCCCACCAAGATGCTCACTAAGGGGATAATATGTCTCTGGTCTCAGCATCCTTTGACATTATTACAGACATCTTGAGTGTCAGCATCCTTAAACTTTAATTACAGACGTTTCCTCCTCTCAAGAACTGTCAGAGAAGTGCCACTTACCCTCTAGCCTCTTCTTATGAACATTTTTTTCTGGATGTCATACTAGACCATCCAGTGTTCAATTTAGAAGGTGGACCACATTTCTATCTATTCCTGTCTATAATTGTAGGTTTTAGGTGGCACTTAGATTATGACTGTCTAGAACTGTTTCTCTTATATTCTGTGGAAAATAAAGAATACTATATTCCAATTCAAGGAAGCACTGCATTGATGTTCAGAACCTGAATCCTGGAAATAACCATATGGTGTAGTGAGAGGCACCACAGGCTGAGTTATTCTGGTCATTATCAATCTCTATAGGATGCAGCTCACTCAGCTATAACATTAATAGTGAAGATAATCATCTAGCAAACAATACCATACATGCAATGCTCAAAGGAATTAACACGTATGGATGAGTTGCTCTATAACAGGCAAGGCAACAGTGCTGAGCAACTACTGCATACACCAGCTCCTTTTCTCACCAGCAATCCTTTGAGTTGAACACTGTTTTCACTCCTACTTCATAGACAAGAGGCTCAGAGACCTTAACCCATATGCCCATGTTCACAAAGTCATTAAGCATTGCATCTAAATTCAAATCTAGGACCATCAAACTCCAAAGTCCTTGTCCATTAAACCACTGCTTTCCAAAGTCCTGACTACTTCTGTTTGAAAGTTTCATGTTTGAATCACACAAGCCCCCCTCCAAAGGAAAAAAAAATCAGTGAAGAGAATCACAGTGGCTTCTCCTCCCTTATTGAAATAATAATAATAATAATAATAATAATAATAACAACAGCAGCAATACTGAAGAGAAAAAGAAAATCCTTAAAATCTTGAAGAAGGTCGATACTTAATAGTTGATCCTCTAATAGTTAGGAAACTTGGTCTGATAAAAAATGGGGACTATCCTTCTTTTTGCTGGTACCGAGAGGAGACCAGGTAGTATAAAGATATTCATCATACTCTATATGGTGGAGTACCACCACTATCCCTGTCCCTGTCTCCAGTTAGAGCTGGAATCATTCACATGAATGTGCTGTGTATGTGCTGAAGACATGGCAGTGTTTTCGGAGGCTTAGGGGGCTATCATGGTGAACAGAGAGCTGTGTAACAAATACCACTACTCCAGAAGCAACCGATACACACATGGGAAGGGGAGGGAAAGAAGGAGAGAGGGAGATAGGGAGAGAGAGAGAACAATTAATTCAAGTCCCTGAGCATGTCCCAGTGGCAAGTCACAGTGCTAGATATTGAGAACGTGAAGATGAATAAGACATCAAGTTAACTGTCAGGAACCCACAGGGAAGAGACAAACACAGGTCAAGAACACAGTGTGGTGGGCATTCTGCTGAGGGAAGCACAGGGCACCTAGAGCACAGAATAGGCTGAAAGCAAAAATGACTTCAAGGAGGGGTTTGGTTTATTGATGAAGGTCTTTTCAGACACCCACCACTCACTCAACCAGTAATCCAATATGGTGCTTTTAGGTTTCTATACAAGTCAGGCTAGAAAACAGACATAGCTAGAAACTGAGAAACAGCTTCAAACCAGAGTCCATAAGGGTTTTATGAGTATCTGCCATAGATGTTCTGTGAAGGACCACATACTTTTGGATGAAGTTTCAAACATCTTTGAGGAGAGTTTTAACATATAAGACCACAGACATGGGGTGGAGTAGCCTATAATTAGGGTGGGCTATCTGCTGTAACACTAGGAACGAGACCAATGTAGTTCCAGGTCAGCCCAGAGGCTGCACTGTAAATCAAGTGGGTAGCCAGGTTAACAGAGGTTACATGAGGGAGGCCAACTCCTGGATCAAATGCCACTCTTGCTGCATCATACCCAGGCACACATTGTCGACATGCTTCGTTGCCCTACACGCCAGTTTTGGTCACCTGGCTCAAGTTAACCCAGGTCGTTGCAGGTTTTCCCAGAGTAAGGTTACTCTTTCTTCTACTTTTCCATATTGTCCTCTTTGGAAAGTAGCCAACAAACACAGCCCACACTTCAGAATTACAGAAAGAAGTTATAGACCTCTCAGAGAGTATACTATCTACGTGTATTTAAAAAACCTTTCTGCATAAATCATTTGCATCGCACTTTAAAGAGGAAACGTACAGGAAGACTAAATAAATAATGTAAAAAATAAAATTATTGAGGACATGCTTTTCACTTTAAAATTATATCCTACTGCATTTATCCTTTAATAGTGACAGTAACTAATATACATAGAGTTTTCAAAAATATATTGTACCTTCTCAAAAACAATGTAGAATATCTACTGCCATTACAGGAAATTTGCAGGTGAGACAGCTGAAGCATAGGAGGTTGGATTGTGAATTGCTGATATAAATCAAATGTTTCCCTCCTGCTCAAACATTAAGTGGTCTTTAGCCTCAATTAGAACATCCAAAGACCATTAAGGTGGCCTATGTGACTCCTATTAGAAGAGGAGAGGGGACACAGGAGACCCTTCTAGGAATCTCATGAACAGAGACCTTGTGAGGATCCTGTGGGCAGACGAGCACCTGCCAACCATGGAGAATAGCCTCAGTAGAAACCACACCTACAGCACTTTGAGCCTACATTTCCAGCCTCTAGGAAGCAAATTTTTGTTGTTTAAGCTCTATAGCCTGTGCGATTTTGTTACAGTATAGAACCCCAAGCTAATTAATATACTATACAAGTGAAAATTTCATCTCCCTAAGTACTATCACTTATGATTCCCTCTGCATAATGAAGAAGCCCATTTGCCCCAGACTGTGGTACAATTACCTCCAATGGGAAAATAGAATGAGATGTGGGAGTAATTGTGGTTGTGGAAAGAGATTCCGGTTTACCACCAGACAACTTATAGTGAATTTGTCCGTGCAGCAACGGTGGTCAAGGGCAGACTGGTTTTTGTTACTTTTCTCTGGCAGTTCTTGGAAGAGTTCAGCAGTCCATTGTTGAGGGTTCAGTCATACAAAAGCAAGATGATTAATCTCTGCTTCAAAGAACTGTTTAAATGCTTCTTCTAATCATGTAGTTATTAAAATTTTTAAAAAAATTAACTCCATGTTAAATAGTAGATAAACGTTACCAGTGAAATCTACCTGATGACTTTATATCCATACTCAGGTATTAAGAATCGAAGTGTAACCAACTGTGACTAGTAATAATCAGGTACATAGAGATTAAAGACACATGTGCAAACACATAAGCGTTAGTAGCATTAAAAAGGCTGGGCGTGGTGGTGCACGCCTTTAATCCCAGCACTTGGGAGGCCGAGGCAGGCCGATCTCTGTGAGTTCAAGGCCAGCCTGGTCTACTTAGTGAGTTGCAGGACAGCTGGGGCTACAGGGAGACCCTGTCTCAAAAAGACAAATGTGCAAACATCTAAGTGTTAGCATCATTAAAAATGTAGGAAACAGCACATCTTAAAATGAAATGGAGATCTTCTTTAAAGGGTAAAAACTCATTCAATTTTATGTCTTACAGGGTTTATACTGAGTTCAATATTGTATGTCTGTATTAATTCAATTGTGAACCTAAAAATTTACAGCCACTTTTGAAAGAGATGTATCCTTGCTCTGGAATGTGTTACTGAATGCGTTCAAGCTGTAATGAAATGCTTCTTCTAATCATGTGGTTATTAAATTTAAAAAAACTTAAAAAAAATCTTCCTGTGTATTGAGGAGGAATGGGCAGAGTCCTTAGTTCAGTTCACTTGCCTCATTTTACAAAGGAGACAAGAGGCATGTGCTCAAGCATTGTTGTCAAAGATGGGAGAGGTAATGGGGGTGGGACAGGAAGAGTTGGAGGGAGGAGGGATAGAAGTCATGTAAAGAAGTACCAATGTATGAAATTCTCAAAAACTTAAATAAAAACATGTCCAATCTGAACACAGAAAGAACAATATGGAGGGAAATCATATACTTTTGGTTATGGGGTTAAGGAAGATGTTTTGCCCATAGAGATGGCTCTTTTTAATACAAAAAATTTTAATTGAATTTTTGTGTATTTCATACATAAAATCATCTTTATACCCCCTTCTCCCTTCCCCTTTGGCACCCTCCTACAGCCCTCCCACCCCCACTGGAATTCATGCATTCCGTCATTTTTGTAAAGGCCTATTATGTAAAGTTAGTGTCCTGAGATGTTCTCAGTGCAAGTTCATCGACTGGGGTTTAGTCAACCTATCTAGAGCCTCTCTCTTGGAGAACATCAGCCCTTCCTCACCCAGCAGTAATCAGTTGCCAATAATTCTTCAACTAAAACGTGGGCTTGCTGTTCTTTTCCACAGTTCTGTGCTGGGTTTTTGTCTGCCTAAATTTGCATGGGTCTTGTCCATGCTGACACCACTGCTGTAGGTTTGTATGAGAAGGGTCCCAGGCATCTGTAGCTCTTCTATATGGTCATGCATCTCCTCCCTGGCTCTTATAATCTTTCTGCCACCTCTTCTGCAATGGTCCGTGAGCCCTGGTGGGTGGTTCTCCAAGGACCCACACTCTGCAGACTCTTATTCTCCATGTTTTGGCCTTTTGTATATTTAGCCATTTGTGACCTTTTTCATTCTTGGCCCTCTGTTGCATGAGGGAGCGTCATTGATGAAAATTGAAAGATGCATTAGTGTTCTCTTCATCCCTTGTTCTATGTTCCATGAGTCTTAGGTGTAGAGGTTGCATCCTAGATGTGACACTTAGGCTTGGGAAATTCATAGAGAATCTCTGTATGTGACCAGTGGTATAACTCTGTAATAGTCTATGTTGAAAAAGGGTCAGCTTTGATGGGTGGTGACTGGGATATCTGTCTGCAAATTCAAGGATCCACACCTTGCACACAGTGAGAAATTACATTTGTCTAGAGAGGCTTAAGGTTTGCTCTAAGATCTATGACTTCTCCAACCATGTGTGTTTGGCTGGGTTTACGGCACCAGACGTGAGTTTCCTACCATTGAGTGGGCTTTAATTCCAATTAGGTTGCTGTTGATTACCCCCAAGATAAAAAAAAAATGCCAGTACTGCACCAATGTCATTTGCTGTGCTGGTCATTGATGTGGTTTTTAGGCCTCAAAGATAGGGTTGGACCATCGATTGATGGTCTCCTTTACCAGTTTTCCTAGTTCTCTCCAAAGCTGTGAGAGCTAGCCTTCAGGAGAAGTGGCTTCCAGGTCAGTTCCAGCCCCACTGCTCGAAATCCTGTGTCCCAAATGTGTCCTGTCTTCAGCAATAGGGTCTGACTATCAAGTTCTAGGAGACAATCAAGGACTGTGGCAATAGCCTGTATAATTTTTGGAGTCTCTTGGACCTACCCTAGCCAACAACTCAGGAAGTTTTCTCCTGTCTGGCGCTGTTTCTTATTATGTATGTAGGGATATTGTATGTGTAATTTCTCAGTAGGTTTCTGGACTAATGTGATTCCCTCTGTTTTTTTATACTAGCTAGGCACTATTTATGTCTGCTTTCTCTCCCTGTCTTATGCCCCCTCCCCGCCCTTTCCATTTAAAGTGTCTTCATTTTCCCCATTTCTTCCTTGACAATTTGTGTACGCTATGGTCCCACCTCTTTTGAGCTCCTTCTTCCCCTTCATTCCCATAGTTCTTTGTACAGCCCTCCTTCTCCCCCTCCCCTTTATTAACTATACCCTTTTTACACAGTTCTGCCTTAGTGACACCTGTCTCCTACTATTCTTCTCCCTCAGGTTCCTTCTTTCCCTTTACCTCCCTTGCTCCCTTCCATTTTTCTGGTTCCAGCAGTTATATCAGGATATAGACTCACTTATAAGGATTTGGTGCTAGAATCCACAAATGAAGGAGAACATGTCTTTTGTTTTTCTGAGTCTGTTACTTCACTTAGTATAACAGTTTCTAGATCCATCCATTTACCTGAAAATCTCATTATTTCATCTTTCTTTACTGCTGAGTAGAACTCCATTGTGTAACTGCACCAAATTTTCATTAACCACTCCTCAGCTGAGGAGCACTTATGATACTTCCATCTCTTAGGTATTGTAAAAAGAGCAGCAACAAACATAGTTGTTCAAGTATCTCTGCAACACAGGTGACCCATTCTAATCTTTGAATGACTGTTTGAAAGATCTCCCGCACATGGAGAGCTTACTGCACCTAACACAGTTGACCCATACTCATCTTTGAATGACTCTATGTTTGAAAGATCTTCCCTACACCAAGCCAATGGTTCTGTTTTATGTGAACATCCTCTTAATTGTTCCTATACCTTTTCTGTAAACTCAAACAAGTACGGTGCTGAAATTTTGATCCACTTTTTATGTAATATGTAAACAACACCGACAGCTACTTTTTTACTTGGCATAGTGATACATCAAACAGTCTGTCCACAGAAATCTAAATGGTAACTGCCTGGGAGTTAGAAAAACTCAAAGAAAAACAAAAGACCAAACTCAAAGCAAAAATACCATCAAACCATCAGAAGAATGTGTTTCTTTTACTGAAATATTTCAGCAAGTCCAGCTGTGTACTGAAGAATAGTTCTGGAGAATCTTATATTTAACTCCCAAAACTGACCAAAACTTGGTGAGTCTAAGTATGGAGGATATTGGAGCCAAAGAGAGGACAAAAGGTCATGTGTGGGTAGTGAATTATGCTTAATTACTTTATCTGGTAAAGACTGTAAGCAGAAAGAAAGGTTCCTTCACTGGAAAGACAATGGAGCAAATGCATTTTTCTAAAACCAGAAGTATTTGTTCACATCAGTACGGGTGAGGCACATGCTTGGTGAGAAACAATTATCAGTGCTAAACAAAGAACATCCTAAATAAATGCCTGTACCTAAAAACAGCTAGCCAGACACTGAATGTATATTTGTTGCAGTCATCCAACCAAGAAATGGTACAGCCATTGATAATAGATGGCTGCATAGTAAACATAGCTTAGGAAGGTTAGTTTCATTTGCATTTTTAAAGCAATGTATCTTAGAATTAAACACAAACATTTTGCATTATAACTAGTTCTGAAAATTAACCTTTGACCCTATTTTCCTTTACTGAAAGAATATGGACCTCAGATCACAAAATGGGTATGATGTTATTATTTTATAGATGTGGAAACTAAAGCTTTATAATGGTAATCAACTTACTCAGTTTCATACAATTAGTAGATATGAGACCCAGACTTTGACCTGAAGTGAGGTTAAGGGTTTGGAGCTCATGTGTGGAATGTCTACTCCTCCTTACCCAGCAGTTGGTGAGTAAAGGAGGCCAACAAGAGGGAAAGAATGAGGTCGGGCGGGGGGGGGGTTGTGCATCTCTGAAGGGGAAACTTGGATCTGAATGAATAAGTGGTATTGTTATGAGACCTGGAAGATGAATAGAAGTTAACTTTAAAAAACTTAAGTTGTGATAGCAAGCTAGAAGGCAAGAAAAAATTTCATATTATGTGTGAAAAAAGGAGGGAGGAGAGTAGATAGAACACTAAGACCACAGCCATGTACAGGGCACAAAGCAAGGGTGGACACAGAGGGAAAGGGAAGATTGTGCTTCCCAAAGTTGGTTGCACTAGCATCTTCTGTCCAACATGCTTTTCATGGCCTTGCCACTGCCCCACCATCAGATGGAGCTGAAGTTTCTTCCCTTCAAATACAAGGAGCCTGCGCCTTGCTTGTAACTAATACAAAATGTCGAAAATGTTGACTGATGCCTAAGGCTAGGTGTCTATTTTGATGTGATCCAAATTTTCCACTGTGAGCAAGACACTCAACTTTGGAGTCCTGAGTATCTAGGTAGGAAGTTCTATGACTTTGAGACTGTCAGACTATGAGGAAGTCTAAGTCACAATGAAAACAATTTGTAAGTATCATGATTGGAAGGACCAAGTGAGGTTGCAGCCAACAGCCAGCCTCAACCGTCAGCTATGTGCCTGGAGACATTCCAGATTCTGTAATTCTTTAAGTCTTCCCAGCTGAAACCACAGGCATTATTTGTGGCAGAAACAGATCTCCTCATCTACATAGTCACTCAGGGCCTGAGTTTTTAATGCCTCTAAATTTTGAGTTGGGTTGTTACACAACTATGATAATTGCAACATGTGGTTGTACTGTGTAAAAAGTTGATTACATCTGGAGTTCAGAAGAGAGACACAGGTTGGGATAAATCCCCCCTCGAGTTATCTGCATTGTAAGTGATGGCTGAAGAGAAGTAGTCTAGGAGAGTGCATTAACAGAGAATAGAGTGGATTATAGAGAAAAGGCTTATGAATGGAGCCCTGGAAATGTCAATACTGAAGGACAAGAAACAAGAAAATGGCCAAGAGGGAAGCATCAGGAGGAGCAAATCTGTTCTGGGGAAACTATGGAATATTAGTTACTTTTCTGTTGCTGTGATAAAGTGCCATGACCAATGCAACTTAAACAAGGAAGTTTATTGGGTTTACAGTTCCAGAGGGGTAAATGGCTCTTGAGGGAGGCATGGCAGGAGGCAGCTGGAACAGGAAAGCTGAGCATTCACACATTCAAGTAAGCACAGGGAGCAGATAGTGAAACTGCAAATGGGCTGGGGCTATGATCTCTCAATGCCTACTGTCAGTGACATGACATGCTTCCTCCAGCAAGGCTGCATCTCCCAAACATCCCCAAACAGCACTACCATGTGACCAAGTAGTCAGATATTATTGGGGGCGTGCCTCATTCAAACCACCACAGTAACAGATGAGAGTTTTATGAACTGTGAAGGGGTTAGCATTTAGATGCTGTAGAAAAAGCACCGGAATATAATCACAGGTTTTACTGCAAACTGGTAACTGTCCAGCACAGAAAGAAGTGAAGAGGAAGGGTAAACAGAGGTATGTTGAAGATCAGGTACCTTATATATAGTAGGTGCTTAGTATATATTTGTTGAATGGATGAATGTGAGATGAGGAAATAGAGATAAAATGGTTATAGATGGAAGGAAAGGGAAATACTGGAAGAAAATGAAGATCAGAGGAGTATTGGTGTGGGGGAAAGGGAAAGAGGAGATTTCAATACCTGTACATGCATCTCTCTCAGCAGCTAGCCCTTGTTGCCTGCCTCACATCAGCACTGGGGGATGGAGTTGCATGGTGGCCCTGCTAGATGCACCCCACAATTGTACAGGCCATGTTCCAGCCCAAGATCCTGTATAACAACCCGTCCTGGGTGAGCTGTTGACACTTCCCAGGACTTTCAAATCCTTTAACAAGAGGCCAGAGACTGTGGGAAGGAAAGAGTAGTTAGCCAACTCAAACAAAGGAAAACAAACTCTGAACTAGTGCACATCATTACATCAACAAAGTTGAAAAGGGACCGGGTGTGCTGGCGCATGCCTTTAATCCCATCACTGGGAAGGCAGAGGCAGGAAGATCTCTGTGAGTTCAAGGGCAGCCTGGTCTACATAGTGAGTTCCAGGCCAGCTGACGCTACAGGCAGACTCTGTCTCAAAAAGACCAAAGGAAAAAAAACTCTTTCAATTTTGATAGTCTTTCTTTCTCCAAAGGTCCATAACGCTTCATAACTTAGATCTGTTCCCCAAATCTCCTAATCCAAAGACGGCTGTTCCTTTGTGGGTATGATAGATGGGATGGAAGGTGGAGGAAGGTAAGGGAACTGATAAAGGAGGAATCCTTGCTGACAACTTACCAGTGTGTTTTCTTTTATAACCATATTTAGAATCGTCATGCTGTTTTCCTGTAATTTAAAGGCTCTGTATTGACTTTACAATTTGTTTTTTAAAATACTTTATGTGTATGAGTGTATTACCTGCATGTGTGCAAGTGCCCCTGCGTCCTGCAATGTCCACGGAGGTCAGAAGAGGGCATTGGATTCCCCTAGAACTGGAGTTATGGACATTGTTAGTCACCATGTGCGTACTGAGAATCAAACCCAGGTCCTCTGCAAGAATCACTGAGCCATCTTTCTAGCACCTACAATTTCTGTCTTGGATTACCATTTTAATCTTATGTTAACATGAATTTTCCAGCCACATATTTCTAAAAGTTGGCCTAGGAATAACTTATGCCAAGCCTCCCCAACCCCAATAGTTACTGAGGAAAATCTTTGTTTAAATATACATTATAACACAATATTAAAGGATATAGTATTTTAATTCACCTGCCTTCATGCCTTACTGATTCTCTGCTGGGCTGAGGTCTGTTTTGGATCAAAGAAATTCTGGGTCAATGGAAAATTAGAATCACTTGAAGCAAGTGAGAAAAATGAGTGAATTGTCGATATTTGCCCAAGAGACCATCTTACCTAACCAGGAGAGCACAAGTCCTTTAAAATATAATCATTAAAGTATTCCTGCTTTACGTTTGCCTCACGAATATCACAATGTGGTAGATTCCTCTAGGGTGCTATATTATGACGTGGTTTCTTGAGAGAAATGGTTGGATCTTCCATTACTATCAAAGGATCAACTTGCTGTAAAGAAATACCAGTCTTTGATCTTTTCCATGTCCTGGGATCTGGTTTGCAGTTGAATGCATGAAGCTGATATGCTTTTATTATGCCACAAAAACCAAGTTAAGCACTGCCAACAGCATGTCCTATCTTCTGAGAAATCATGACACATAACGGTCTTATAATTTTCCTTTCCGCAAACTTCTTATAAACTAATACAAATATCATAAAAATGTTCCACAATATTATTTTCCTTCCTCACAGGTGCTAGTGTTAAAACACTATTGCTTTCCATCTGAAAAGCCACATGAAAGTGGAGTCTAGACGTCATCAGAGTAGCTTCATGCACACACATATGGGCTCTGAAAGGTGGACGCTCTGTTGGTAAGCACCATGCCAAGGTGGATGGGGGAAATTCCATGGGGGTCTCACCTCAAGGTGAAGAGTTACAGGTAAGCAATAGATGCTAAGGGATGGAGAATCAGTTTTCTCTAGGGATTAACTCACTAAGAGATCATCTAACCGCATATTCTTTATTTAAAACAATATCTTGAGGTGAGCTCTACCTCAATTTGTAACAATTTTTCAGGGTCATTCTGCTAAGGCCCTGCCTCCATTCTCAAGTGTTATAGTGATGAATATTTCAACTTGACTGTTGACCAGGACGGCCTGATCCCACAGAGATCTACCTAACTCTGCCTCCCTAGTGCTCAGATTAAAGGAGTGTGCCACCATGCCTGTCTCCCATACTCTACATTTTATTTTTGAGAATTTCATACACGAATATGGTCTTTACATTATTTCCATCCCTCTCAGTCTCCCTCCAACTCCTCTTATCTCTCCTCCATTCCCTCCCTCTTGATTTCTTGTCTTTATTATTGTTATATACAAATACTTATTTATAAATTTACATATATAATGCATATCTATCATCTATCATCTATTTATCTATCTACCTATATCTATGCACTGAGTCCATTAAGTGATGAAAGGGGGTAAAAAGAATCAGCCAGAGAGACAAGATACCTGCTGCTATTTAATGCATTCTAGACATGATTGAGAAGCTACATCAATAAAATCCTCACAGTATGTAGTCTAACAAAATCAACATAATGACAAAACCAGTTGACATGCCAAGGCAGATGGGGGAAATTCCATGGGGTCTCACCTCAAGGTGAAGGGTTACAGGCAACCGATAGATGCTGAGGGAGGGAGAATCAGTTTTCTCTAGGGATTAACTCTCTAAGAGATCATCTAATCATATATTCTTTATTTAAAACAATCTCTTTATTTCCCAGTTGTTCCTGTGTCTCTGAAGAACCTTGACTAACAGAGGTCTACTGTCATTCTCTTCTGGGTCCCACTATGTAGGGAACAACAAGACTTGATGATCCTGTCAAAGCTCTAATTCTTTAAACTGAGCATCCATCTTAATCCAGTCATTCAGTCACAATGGGATGTTCTAGCATGTGGAGGAAACTTTCCTCCTGCATTTGATATGGCTCAATTGTTTGGGCCAGCACATAGTAACATGACATCCTTCCCTCTTCCTCCAATCCTTTGTAGGTTTTCTAATGGGAAAGCTCATTATTTATAGAGAATTCCTCACTTAGAGAACATAATAGAGCAGATGCCTTACAAACTGATTCTTAAAGTAATTTAAAATTCTCTCTTTAAATTGCCATTCTGGGTCTGCTTGTCTAGATGGTCAATTCTGTAGGCTACATAAAATTGATGTGTATGGCTGCTTCACTGCTGGCAGGTTTTACATTAATTAGCACCTGAACTTGAAGTGCACCATGGGACATGTCAGGGAAGAGACCTGGCATAGTTAACACTGCTTCTTGGCTCTTTTCCCCCTTTCCAGACTGGAAGGAGGTGAGACGGAGGACAAGACACTACCTGGATTGGTTTGTTGATGCCATTTTCTAGGAGAACATGCCTGACTTCAAAAGGCAGTTTACATTCCTATATCATCACCATTTAGGAGGCAGGTGTGTGAGCAAGGGTATTAAGATGGCAGCTGCCACTTTCACATATCCAAAAAGAACCTGGGAAGAGGTTTGTGCTCCTTTATATATCCTTTAGGATATGCTTTTAAATGCTTGATGTGAATTTTAGTTATATGGAATACCTCTACAAGAAAAGATAAACATTTCAGTAATGATTAGATTAATACAACAGAATCAACCCTACTGTCTAGAAAGTTCCAGCACTGGTTTTATTTCTTTACAAGTTGTTTATCATCTTGAGCTTCACCTCTGGGCTCCGATCAACACGGTTCAGTGTGAACTGAATGAGGCCAGTGAGAGGTTTTTACAATGTGTCATGAGGTCCTGCTGTCTACCCAGGTGAGGATAGAGTTGATTTGTCAAGGTTTCAAGATATGGATGCCTGCCTCAACTAGAGAAGCTTTATTTGATATATTTCATACACATATGAAACTTTAATGCAGTATTTCATGGGAAGAAAGCTTCAATAAGTAGAAAGCTTATAAACCTCTGACTGAATGACCTTGGCTCTTTTCAACTATAATTTTTTAATGGATGATGAGCTTACTTAGCTTACTACATGGCTCAATTTTTTAGTAAAACTAGATTTATATATATACGTACACATATATAAACATATATAGTCAGAATATGCATCAGTAATTTAAAAGTAGATAATTTGAGACTAGAGAGATGGCTCAGTGGTTAAAAGCATTTCCTGATCTTCCAGAGGGCTCAAGTTCAGTTCCTAGGACCCATGCAGGTGGTTTACAACCCTCTGTGCCTCCAGCTCCAGGGTATCTGATGCTCTCTTTTGGCCTCTGTAGGCACTGCACTCATACATACAAACCCACACATACTTAAAATAAAAACTTAAAAAAAAAATGGGCAATTTTAAGTGATTGATGAATTACATTTATCTTCTATTCTGCATGTTTAAGGGTTTTAAAAAATTTATTAACCTTTGGATTTTACACAGCTTGAAACATCATAACACCTTGTAGAATTATTTCAGTACCCCTTGCCAACAGTACAACCTCTGATTCATCCCTGTGTACAAACAGCTGCATGTTCCCAAGTGCCCACGTTTGTATTTGGTATCCACTCGCTATGTCCTGTTTGCCCACAATTTCAATTTTAAGGATTTCTGTATGGCACACAGATGGTTAAATTCACTATACACTCTTCCTCATGGTATTTTCTCACATTCACTTTCTTAAATGTTCAATTTTATTTTACAATATTTTTCATTCATAGAAAACACTCCAAAGATCCCGGGGTCAGAGATACCTATTTAGAACCATTTAATGTGCTTTTTAGTATAAATGGGAGAGAAGTCCCTGAAACTGCATCTACAAAACCTCTAATTACTTTTATGCACAATGTCTCATGGGAGACAACTCCACATCCCTATATGCTTTTCCAGGTGGCTTTAATCAATGTCCTGGGTCTTACTAGAGGGCAGAAATCTAAACCTTGTCTTGTGCAAAATACCCAATGATTTTTTTAAAGCATTACTTTATCTCTGCTTTTACTCAGCTTCATTTTAGCATCTGTTTCTTTTAATATATAATCAGAGAATTAAATGGGCCCTTTTTAGAGACCATAAAACAAGCTTATTTTGAAAGAGCACCTCAAATGCCAACACTCGCTCCAACAGAAAAGTGGATCTTTTCATTGCTGCTGTTGCTATTTTTTTAAATATGCCTTAAGAAAAACCTTACAAAGTACAAACACATAGAGTAAAACCAGTAAACTCTGTCCTCTCACTTTTTATATGATTTTCTCTTTTATTCCCAAGATTTTACAATGCTACCCTTACAAACTCCAAAGAAGTGAAAAGGCCCTTTTACTATATTCAGTGTCATTTAAAACTATTTAAAAATTAAAAATATTTTTATTAATTCTCTGAGAATTCCATACAATGTATTTTGCTCATATTCACCTCTAACTTCTCCCTTGAACTCTTTCTAGATCCATATCCCTCTCCCTACCCCCCAAATTTCCTATCCTCTTTAAAAATTAAATTTAGTATCCCATTGATTGTAGTTTGTGCTGTCCACATACTTTCAGATGTGCAACCATCCACTGGACCATGGCCAACCCCCAACCAGGGTCCACATACTTGAAGAAAACTGAGTCCCCCCGCCTTTACCTCTCCTTTGAAGCCATTAACTATCCATCGGTCCTCAGTTAGGGGTCATGGCTCATGAACTCCTTCCCACTCCATGTTAAAACATTTCCTATCATGATCTTGTGCAGGTCTGTTCAGACAACTACAGCTGCTGTGAACTCAGGAGTGCAGTGGTCCTGTCATGCACAGAAGATGTTGTTTTGTTCTGGTCCTCCCCAACCTCTGGCTCTTACACTCTTTCTGACTGCCTCTTCTGGAATGCTCCCTGAGCCTTGGGGAGGGGATATGTTGTAGATGTTCAGTTTGTGGCTGAGCACTCTTCAAAATCTTATTCTCTGAACTTTGACGAGTTGTGAGTTTCTGTGTTAACCACCATCCTCTGCAAAAATAAACTCCTTTGATGAGATTTGAGAATGATACTAATACTGGTTCAGGACTGGTCCACCTATTTACCACTCTTAAGCCAAATAGGCATCAGTGAATTCCTTGACGTGTACTCAGTTAAACATGATTGCTGGTAAACTTATTTTTGGTGAAAAAAGTAGGAAAATACAGAAAACTTTATTTTCCAACTTCGCAGGCATGACCACTGTCATCAGAATGAGAAGGGGCAGGGTGACAAAGTCTTACTTGTAAAGGTCACTCATGAGCAAAATAAACCTAAGGGAAGGCTTCCATCCTTATATTTACATCTGTGTGCATGTCTATATTCATATGCATGTATTATCTGTCAGCCTATCTCCTCACTGTGCTGTAAAATCCCAGAAGTACACAGACTTTTAAAACTTACCTCTGTGTGCCCACGTCACTTAACCAAGAAATCAAACAATGACTAAAAAACTGAATTGTATATCATCATTTTCCACATGCTAAAAACCAAAATGCAAGACACAAATCTTCAGTGGACTTCCTAGCACTATTATTACCATTCTGATTAGATCAACTGTAATAATAGAGTCCTAGGAAATTATAGCAATAAAAACAAAGTACCACTTATAAATAGCATTGTAGTTTAAAAGAAGAGCATGCCAACAAACTTTATCAGTTTATCATCTGACTCGCCCCGCTTACTTCACAGACTAGAAGCTAAAGCATAGAGAGACTAAGTGGCTGGTGTCAGAAAATCATGTAAGAGGTGAATCTTCAGGCTGAATAAAATACAATATACAATACCCTAAATGATTGAGAAAGCATCCATCAACGTCCTATATGGATTCAAATGTGTCTTCACTTTATATAGTTATTTATATAGTGATTCAGGTATTATGAGCTATTTCTAAAGTGAGGCCACCCCCTTATTTTTATTTGACTATTTCTCTGCAAAACTATGGTTATTTCAAGTATAGATCACTGAAACAAAAGAGGATATTTCTATTTTTCATCAGTTATGTTAACATATAATAAGGAATTTTGGGGTAGGTTATATCTATACAAGGAACATATTCATATGTAATCATTATTTCAAGCCAAAATAGCTTTTCCCAAGCCAATAAACTATGGTGAGGGCATAGAAAGTGATGTGACAACCTACGGCTTTGCAATAATTCTTCACTTCTGAACATCACTCAGAGAACATTCCAGCACAAAGCACATGATAGATTCTTATCCTTTACCACTGCCTTTCCCTTGGACATTCTTTTTCTTTCTTTCTTTCTTTTCTTCATTCCCTTGGACATTCTGCTAGTATGTTCAGCAAATGGAATCAGACTGATATTTTAATAGGAGCACCTGATGAGTCTTACCTATTAAGATTAGTTTCACAAAGCTATATAAAACCTGAAATTGTAAACCTCTGTATAGAAAAATGAACAAATGAAAAACTAACTGTGAAAAGAGTGTTGGTGTATTAGTTTTGTGTCGTAGTGACAGAACCAACAACTTAAGAGAGGAAACACATATCTTGGCTCACAGTTTCAAAGGATTTAAGTCCATCATGGCAGGGGAGGCAAAGTGGAGTTCATGGTAGTAGGAATGGATGGCAGAGGCTATTCACTTCATGATGGCACTGGGTATAACCTTCAGTAGTAGTTGGCTTACTTCTGCCAGCCAGCTAGGATCCACCTAGGCTCTACAGCCTCCTAAAAATACCACCACCATCTGGAGAGCAAGTGTTCAAAAACGTAAGACTGAGAGGGACATTTTATATTTAAACCATAACATTTGGTTTACTGTGGCTTACAAGAGAGAAGTGGGCAACAAAAATGTTACCTCAGTATCGACTAAATAAAAGCAACAATAGCAAGTACAGAAATCTGTTTGAAGGGAGAAAAGGCCACCCTGAAACTGAAACCAAGCAACTCTTGGGAATTTGGGTTGGAATAATCTTGTCTATTCTATACCTACATATTTCATTGAATTTATTGCATTTTCAAAGATTGTATCTTAAATATTGACACCAGTAATTGCATTAACTGCCTCATTAAATGTTTAGCTGACTCTACTCATCACTTCTGGTATCTAGGAAGGAGTGAATCTGTGAAGACCTTACAGGGTACACTGCCTTGCTTAGGGGCAAAGCCTTCAGCAGCTATGCCCTCCATAGAATGACACCCTGTTTCTTCTTCTCTGAAAGGGTCTGCACTCTCTGTAGATCAGAGAATTTATCTGTTTAAAACATTTCCCTAAATGAATGACAGTGGTGCTTCAGTACCCTCAGGATAAACAGAGTGCTTGTAGAGGTTAGAAGACAACTTGCAGGAGAATTTGGTTCTCTTCTTAACTACGTGGGTTCTGGGAACCAAACTCAGGCTGTCAGACTTGTGGTAAGCAATACCTGCTGAGTCATCTTACAGGCCCATGAGTCATCTTTTAATCCTCCACAAAGTACTTCATGCTTAATGAATGAGCAGTTCAGTATAGATCTGTTGGATGAATGGATGAAAAAGACTGTATTCTACATATTTCTCAGAATCACCTGTCCAGAAGTACAGGAAGTAGAGAATGTACTTCAAAGACCGACTTTTAGCAGAGCATGGTGGAGAACATCTTTAATCCCAGCACTAAGTAGGCAGAGGCAGGTGGATCTCTTGAAATTGAGGCCAGCCTAGTCTACATAGTGAGTTCCAGGTCAGTTGGGGCTACAGGGAGATGTTGTCCTTAAAAAAAAAAAAAAAAAAAAAAAAAAAAAAAAAAAAAGGTTGTAGAGCAGAGATACTAAAAAGAAGGCTTTCTGGTCAAGATCTATTTTATCCAAATAGTAGATAGCCATACTAAATTTTGTCTGTTTGTTCTGTTCTAGTGATTACCATGAAAGAAGTATTAACACATCAATTTTGATTTTAGAATTATGAGGAAGTGAATTAAGAGGCTTCTAAACGTTAAGAGTCTGGGAAATTGTCAACATGGCTGCAGAGAGAACCTGGGCTTCACCCAAAATGTGGAAGAAACAAAGTCCAGCAGGAAAACATGTGTCCCACAAATTACTCTGGTCTGGAGCCCCCAGCCTGCCTAGCTGCCTTTATCTGAAGAGATCACATTCACCTTTCTCCATGGATATACACCCCTCCAACTTAGAAAAGCTACTAGCTTATCCGAAGTGTCTAAAACAGGTGTTTGAAGACCATAATGAATACATGAGGTTCTGGTTGTTTGGCTACAGTTCATTATGGAGAGAATATAGGGCAGGAACCCAAGGCAGGAGCTTGAAGCAGAAGCAATGCAGGAAAGCTGCTTACTGCCTTGTTCCCCCCTGGCTTACCTTTCTTATACAGCCCTGGCCCACAGGTCTAGGGATGGTACCACCCCCAGGGGGGTGGGTCCTCATATCTCAATTAACAATGAAAAACTGTCCCAGAGACATGGCCACAGCCAATCTGATATGAGAAGTTGTTCAGCTGAGGTTTCCTCTTTCCAGGTGACTCTAGGTTTGTGTAAAGTTGACAGCTGAACCTAAATATAACAGTTAGATTAAGGGTCTTGTGATTAAATAATTCTTGATGACCTGAGTGGATTCTGTGACAAGGGTCCACAAAGGAGAAGGCGACAAACGCACGTAGAAGAGTAACAGCAGAGTAAAGACTGGGAACAAAGAATGCCCACAGCTGTAAGAAGGCAGAAGTCATGAACGACTCTCCCCGAGCCTTCAAGGAATGTGTAGCCCTGCCAACACATGGATTTTTAACTTCTAGCTTCAGACCTAGGATACACTGAATTTTTGTTGTTTTGGGTCACTCACTTTGTGATAATTTGCTGGCAGCTCTAGAAAGCTCAAGCGGACTGTGGACAATGCCTGCAAAACTTCCAGAGGAAAATCCACCGTGGGCCATTGTCCTCAGTAAGGGAAGTGTATTGGAACAATTTAGATTACTAAAAGTGACAGTGTGACCTCCCCAGGAGCCACCCTCAATCTCTTGGACAAACAGGAAAGAAGTCAATGAAATTCTCAGAACACAAGAACAACAAAGCCATGTAAACTATTCTGGACCTGGAAAGCCTGGCCAACCCACAGCCGGAGGTGCTTGGAGACATGGCAATTCTGTAATTCAACTAGAGTGGCTTCATAAACCACATATAAGAGCATCTTTGCTTGTAAAATATATTGGCTTAGGAGTATTGTTACAGTAAACAAAAAAAACCTCATGAAAGGGGATCAAGACTAAGATTCTCTGGCCTAGATAAAGACAACTTTCCAACTGTGCCTGATCGGTTGGTCACAAGACCACCTCTCGGAAGGCAGGCTCACATTAAGTCATGCTAAAGAGATGGGAGGAATACCTAACGTGTTAATGAGATGGTGAACTTTTCCAGCCCAGAAACCCACTTCCTGTCACAGTTCTTGTGGATCAGAGTTGCAGACACGTAGCTCTCCCTAAGTCTAACCTATTTCTCTTAATTTGTCAGAAAAGTGTAATCTCTCCTTTTCTTCTTTATACTTCCATTTAACCATGTTGCCCTTAATGCTTTGGGCTGCCTCCATGTTTTGGATTTCTTTACCTTTTTCTCTACAACTCCCTTCTTCCCTTCAACCTGCCCTGATGTGGCTGCTAGTCTGCCACCTGTCTGTCTGATCTCCATGGTGGTTCTAAACCAGCATGACTTTATGGTTCTCCCCCTTCTCCCCTCCATTCTCCTCCTCAAGGCAGTTGTAGAGATTACGACTTGTCTGCTCTGATTTTTTTTCTTAAATTCTAATAAAATTCTCTTAAAGCTTCTGCTTGTGTCCATTCTTAAATTCTTTTGTGAAGGAGGCTAAGGACCCTCTAAGGGGCCTTATTTCTTCCCTGTATCAGTACCTGGCAGGAAAGAGCTGGCTGGTGAAGAATGCCCAAGATGAAAGCCAAAACGAAGTCTGGGACTCCAAGGTAGCCACTGAATACCACAGAAAACTCAGGGAAGCTCTGTTTAAGAACAGGAAGGGTGAAACCCAGGTGGACAGCAAGGGCTGTAAGCCGGGTGGACTTACAATTTGTGTGAAGTAAAAACATTGCAAATGCATTCCATGCCAATGTCTTCAAGAAGGTGTTTTAATTCTACTGCAAAGCTGTCCACCATTTATATTTTCTCATTGCCCCTCTTTCAAGGAAGAGATAATGCCAACTGGAACTCATTCCATCCTGCCCTATATTAATTTATCTTTAGCAAACCTCAAATAATCCCACAATTGAAGAGGGATTCTCCGTAACAAATTTTCAGCCCAAACTATTATATTGATTTCCATTTTGACCAATTCAATTTTATTAGAAATTTCCAGAATTGACCAAGTCATGCACAGAAAAGTTCACCCTTTCTTTTTTGCATTCTTTCTTGGATATTCTGGGTTTCCATTTATAGAAAGCATCATTTATACTGTGTTTTCACTATTTGACAAGCACACGGAGATGGAAGCAACTTCTCAAGGGTGCTTGGAGTGGGGTTAGTTAAGCCTGTTGTCATCACCCCACTGTGGAAGGATGGAGCAAGTGGAACTCCAGAGGCCAAGACTGGTTTTAAGTAGGGTATTTACCTGGTCATGGATGTGAGTGGAAGCTGATGTAAAGCAGCCTAAGAGAAGGATGGAAAGTCAGCAGCCAGAAAAGCCATTTTATACATCAGAGCAGGGGTTCCTGTCCCTTGATATGATGAGAGGCTGTAAAAATGGGAAATGGGGCATTTGGACCAACTTAAACTTAGTGCTAGCCATGTGCATAGGCTAGTTTAACTTACAGAGCAGCATTACGGCAAAGAAAGATTGCTTTGGGCAGTGTTCTACTCTGTCTGCATCTGAGCCTCACCAAGAAAGACATTGTGGCCCCCTTTCAGAATTTCATAAATGAGTACAATACGTTTTCATCATATCCTCTTCTCTCTCCCCTTCCTACCTGCTATATCAAAGGCTAATAATATTATTTAGTTGACTTTAAAAAATCTTCATAAGAAGCTCTATTTGCAGATATTACAATAGTTACAATAGCACTTTTAAGCACAGGACTTAAAACTGAGAGCCTCACGCTTAGATACAAGTTTTGCTACAGCCAGGTTTGTGAGCCTGAGTGAACATTTATCCTCATACCAGCATTCTAACCTATGAAGTAAATGTCTTAAAATCATGTTTTTCAGATCATTCTGTGTGCATATTCTGATAAAGAATACGTCCTGAGTAAGAAATTATGTTGGTCCACAAACATTTAAAACTGTGTTCTAAAGTTTGAAAAAAAAACTTTATGAATGTTTTGCATGCATGCATGCAAGTGCACTACTGTGTACAATGCCCACAGAGGCCCAAAGAAGGTATTAGATTATTCGGAAATGGAGTAACAGATGGTTGTTAGCTTCCATGTGGGTGCTGGAAACTGAACCCAAGTTTTCTGCAAGAGCAACCAGTGTTCGTAACCACTGGGTACTCTCTCCAGCCCCTAATTAGTCTACTTTTTAATATAAATAAATGATGTCTTGTTCAGGGACAAAGATATCTGAACTCATGAATTAATAATCCTTATGACATCATTCAGCTAATGGCACATCACTAACCAGAACTACTCACTTGCCATGCCAGGTCACAGATATCTATTGGCTCTTATTTTCACAATGGTGACTTTCAAACTTTTCTTATGTTTTCCAATAACTCATTTTTAATTTTCATATGCCCAAATAATAGTCAATGAATCTTAGCTGAGTTTTTTTTTTCATAAAGGTAGCAAAATCTCTTAAATCTCCATACAAAAGTGACTTTAATCATTGCTATTGTTACCTTCAGCACATGTTCTGAACATGATGTTTCTGAGGGCCTTTGAAAAGTGATACTTTTGACATTTCAGGAAAAAAAATCAAAATACATCTCCTCTACCCACTTCATTCTTGTAAGGCACCCCAGGAGACCCTGAGTATGTCCAGGACCAAATAGGGATGGATAATCCGAACTGCTGATGAGACCAGGCATGTGCAGATCAAGCAGAAAAAAGCAACAGGATAGCAAAATGCTGTATAACACACAATTGAGGAAGGACACAGCTGGCAGCTAGAGAAGCCATGACCCATTGCTATTTGAAGCTTCTGGGCAGATGGTGGCTACACAACAAAGCTAGTGCTACACCAGATTTGCGGCTACACTCTGAGTTGTACCACACATGGAAACTAGGGAAAAAAAAAAAAACAAAACTCTAGTCCAGGTTGTGCTGTGGATAATTGTTTTCTGTTAGAGAACTACTTAGCAAAAGACAATTAAAAGAAACACTCTGAAGGATTTCAGTGATCTACAGCAAGGCGCTCTCAAATATTTCCTAAGTTTTATGCTCCAGGCATCTCAGTGCCCTTCATTTGAGTTACGACCTGAGTCCCAGGAAATACCTCATTTTACTGAGGATTCATTATTTGGGACCAGAAGACTTTATAGTTCCAGTTAAGACACTTGTGAAAATAGAAGGCTCAGGGAACATCATGGAGGAGGGGAACAGACAGATTGTAATAACCAGAGGTAAGGGAGGATTGTGGCAAAAGTGTCTTTTGGTCATTGTAAGACCATTGCACTCATGAAGGCATAAGCTGTGTTTGCCTACACAAGACATGTACAAGGTCAGCCAGTCAACATCCCAGAATAGACAGGGGAGGAGTTCATGAGCCCCCATTCCTGTCTGAGGCACTTGATGGTTGCTGGGGGATGGAGAGTCCATTTTCTTCATGGGTGCGGCCCAAGGAAGGTAGATTGTCCCTACTCTAGTGGATTGTCCTATATCCATGAGTACATTGGACAGCACTAATTAGAATCAAGAATGGGGGATCTAAGAGGTGTTGGAGAAGAGAGGTAAGAGGTGGATATGATGGAAATACATTATAAACACAAATGGAATTGCCAAAGAGTTACAAAATAAAATACTGTCTCCATCTTTGGAATGGAGACAGAAGAGAACATTACACACAGGCCTGCCAATCTGCAGGAAAGTACAGTGTGGATAAAAAGAAAACTGACTTGGAGCCATATTCCTGGGTTTTCCTCTTGACTCTGTCATTTTTTTACCATGTTTAATATCAGAGTTTATTACTCATCTCATACTTCCCTCCTACAGAAATCATTGCCAATATAAGAAGAAGAAAGGTCATATACCTCTACAAGTATTTTTTAAAACAAGATAAGATCAGTCCCTTCTCTGAAGACTGCCTCCCCCGTTAAAACTGTCACCTTATCTGGCCAAAGATTTTTATTGAAATGTCACAGTTTTGCAGAATATAAATAATATTTCAAACACTGACCTACAATACAATTTAATCATTAAAAAGCTTTATAGAGAAATGGCACTACATCTAGTCAGCAGAGAAGCTTCTCAATTATACTGAGTCACCTCCTTCCATCAGCACATCTTTCATCACCTTCCCATTCCTTACTAAAGCACAAGAAATTTTAGTTATGACTTGAAGAAAATAGAGGTGGAGCACTGTCCTAGTTTGTTTTTCTATTGCTGTGACAAAATACTCTGACCAATACCAGCTTGGGGAGGAAAGGGTATAGTTCATCAAGGAGCCCAAGGCAGGAACCTGGAGGCAGGAGCTGAAGCACAGGCCATGGAGGAACACTGCCTACTGGCTTACTCCCTTGGCACATGCTCAACTTGTTTCTTATGCAACATAGGCCCACATGGTACCACCCACAGTGGGCTAAGCCCTCCCACATCACTCAACAATCAAGAAGATGCCCCATAGGCATGGCCACAGGCCAGTCCAATGGAGAAAATTCCCTAATTGAAGTTCCCCAACCCTGGTTTGTCAAGTTGAAACTAAAGCTATCCAGTACAAGCACTGAGGTGGAAACAAAATTCTTAGTACAGAAAAGGTAAAACAGAAGTTAGTCAGCTATCTGCAAAGAATAAGGAAAGAAAAGGGTCCTGTGTTTTCTCAGTGGTAACAAGGCATGGGTATGGCTTAGTTCCTGTGTCACTGGACATAAATCAAACACTTGCTCAAAAGGAAATTCAAATTCGTATGCCCAGATGCTTTTCTTATCTTTTAAGATAGGAAGGTTGAAAAGATCTAGTTCCACAGGTTTTTAAAACATATTTTATTTATTATTTTTATTTTGTGTGTATGCATGTATTGACTGCATGTAGGTAAGTGCACCCACGTTGTGCAATGCCTGCGGAGGACAGAAGAGGCAGTCTGATCCCTTGGAACTGGAGTTACAGACAGTTGTTAGCTGCCATGTGGGTGCTGGGATTCAAACCCAGGTCTTCTGCAAGAACACTCAGTGTTCTTAACTACTGAGCCATCTTTCCAGCCCCAGTTCTATAGGTTTTAAGTGACCTATAATTAAAAGAGAGTTGAGCTTTGTGTAGAAGTATACAATAGCAGGTTCTCTGCCTAAATAATACTAATATTAATATGACTACTAATGAGGCTCTTTGTAACTACTTAGCATTCTATTTCCTGAATTTACAAAATATACGGCAACATAATTCTCCAGTTTTATCTATCAAAATTCACAAATTTTAGTATATATGAACATAATTCTGGCAATATCCCTTTAAAACACAATAGTTTTCCTTTAAATAATGAAAGTATTGACAAGAAGCCTAAATTAGTGGTATGTACAACAGTAATTGGGCCAACTAAGTGACAATATTACTAAATCATATTTTAGAAAAAAGCTATTTTAGGGGTTAGAAAAACAGCAAATGAGTAAGTCCCAGAGAGCGGGTACACTCAGCACAATTTGGGTCTCAAAGGCTGGCCCCAGTAAGAATGGACTTTATCACTAGCATTTGTATAGAATAGTGACCATATGAAAATGAGTATTGATTCCTAATATATGAAAAAATAGATTTGGTATGAGCTGATGCTTGTGCTTCTATCTCGCAATCTCTATACTATACATTTCTACGCAGCCACATATTTGTCCAGTGTGAGGCTGTAGTCACTCATCTATGTAATCCAGCACCAAGGATGGTCCCTGAAACCTATTATAGCTTCAGAAAACTAATGAGACAGGTAAGCATCATTTTTGAGCATCAGCTCCAACTGAACATGACTTAATTTCTCTGAAGATTTGTTAAAGATTGCAGATTGAAAAGTTCCTCTAACTTTTGATATTTTCTTAAAAATTGTGATGGTTTCAATAAAAATGTCCCCCATAGGCTCCAAGTATTTGGACATTTTGTCCTCAGATGATGGCGCTGTTTTGGGAGGTCTTAGAAGGTGTGGCTATCCTGGAGGAAGCACGTCACTGGGGGTGAGCTTAGAGAGCTCTTAAGCCTTGCCAGATCTCCAGTTGCTCTCTTGCTTTCTGTACCTCTGTGATGATATGAGAGCTTAGCTTCTGCTGCTCCTGCCCCAGCCATCTCCAGCCACCATGCCTCCCTGCCATGATGGATTGTAATTCCCCTGGAACCATAAGCTCAAATAAACTCTTCCTTCTATAAGTTGCTCAGGTCAGTGTTTCTATCACAGCAATAGAAAAGTGACTAATACACAAATTATATATTTTGCTCTTTTATGTAACTCCAGAAGCCTACTTACAGAGTCAGCAATTATAAGCTAGCTTTATTCTGTTTTGGCTAACTATCTGTATTTCTAGAAACATGCAGATCTGTACCCCATTGTTCAAATGAATAAGTTAAATTTAAAAATCAGCCCACTTAAAAAATAATTTGAAACAAAGATTTGCAAAACTTATGTAAGCAAAGGTTGGTTTTAGAATAATTTCTTATGCTTGCAAGTAAATAAAGATTTCAATTCATGGCTAAAATATTTGGAAAAAGGAAAGGCAAAGTAGAGTTATATTCTTTTTAGATTAAATGATAAGGGCTTGATCTCCCTAAGAAAATATTTAGAATATCATACTCTTTTAAAAGAAATAAACATTTTAAAATTGGGGAAATATAAATGATACACATAAAATGAATGGATTGGGTTAATGAAAACTAGAAGTGAAATTTTATCAGATAAGTAATAGTTACTAATTTAAATATTGTGAGTCATTCAAAACAAAATAAGTGCCTTATTTTTATGTTGTTTATACTGAGTTTAAAAATATGTTTTCTAAGACATATTCAAATGTGCCTAAGGACAGTGCTCCTTTTCCAGGTGGATCTATCACATACATATATCTATCCTATGGATTCTTTCAAGATGACTTGAAGATTTCATTGCATCTTTTGAAACGTACAACTTTGAAAGCAAGAATTATGCCTTCTAAGCTTTTTATCTCTTCAAACATATAGATCATACGGAGATGCCAAATACTGCCAACATTTACAGGGAAAATTGAGGTCTGAAAGACTCAACTCACAAAACTTACTAGAGCACATTTGCATCCTGTTGTGTAATACATTTGCACTTACTATTTTTAATTATTTATTTACTAACCATATAATTAGAGGAGCATTTCATGACAACAGCATTGACATATTCAATAATTTCCAGAGCTAAGATGTATCTGTGTCAAGATTGGCTGTAATTTTTAGGTTTACAGTTGAATTAATACAGTTATACAATAGTGTACTCAGTATAAACCCTTTAAGGCATAAAATTAAATGAGGTTTTAACCTTTAAAAAAGATCTCATTATTAAATGCACAGATTTCATTATTAAAATGCACAGTTTCATACAGAAAAATTCATTTTTAATGCAACTGACACTAAGATGTTTGCACATATGTTTCTAATCTCTATCTGATTATTACTAGTCAAAGTCGGATGCTTTCTGAGCTCCTTGGCATCTGAGCATAAATATAAAGACATATTTCAGTGGGCCTTCCTCTCCCACTAGAGGCTCCATACTCTGCCATCCCTGTCACTGTCCACTGTGTTGTCAGCACCCTCATCCATTTTTTTTTTCTAGAAGAAGCATTTCATTACAGCTTTAACATATTCAGTAACACACTCCAGAGCAAGGATACATCTCTTTCAAAAGTGGCTGTAAATTTTTAGGTTCACAGTTGAATTAATACAGTTATACAATATTGAAATAAGCATAAACCCTGTAAGATATAAAACTGAATGAGTTTGTACCCTTTAAAGGAGATCTCCATTTCAAAATATGCTGTTCCCTACATTTTTTAAATATTATTTTTTTAGAAGCATATCATTACAGCTTTAACATGTGTCTCTAATCTCTATGTATCTGATTATTACTAGTCATAATCATTTGCACTCAGATCATTGGCACCTGTGTATGTGTATAAAGTCACTGGGTAGGTTTCAATGGTAATGTTCATCACCTCTACTAATTAACATGACATAAAACTTTATGCTTCCACATCAAATATAATACATTTTTTAAATTTGTTGATTTTTTTCTGCGTGTGTATATCACACAGAACATCCCAAACCACCTTATTCAACTATACACCTACTTCCCAGGTGGCATCCTCCCAGAGCCTCCCCCCCGAACTAGAGCCCTTATAATCTGTTATCCCTGCTACTGTCTGCTGTGTTGTCAGCACCCCCAGCCATTCCCCACTACTTGTCCATCTGGTGAATCTAGTCAGCCTATCTAGAGGTCTTTGTTTTAGGAAGGTCAGCTGTTCCTCATCTAGCAGCAATCAGTTGTCAATATTCCTTTAGATAAGATTGGGGTCTGCTCTTTATTTTCCCAGTTCTATGCTGGGTTACTATCTGGGAGTCTTTTGGGCCACCCTGGCCAACAATTCAAAAGAAGATATCTCCTATCTGGCATTGTTGCTTGTTATATAGCCTTTAGCTATACATACGGACTCTTTAAATTTATATTGGCCCCTGTAATCTTTGGTTATACTTTCCCTTTGGGTATTTAAGGCCATACAGTTGGCCCAGATAAACCAATTTATTTTTACTCTTAAGGTTGTTTGAGGATCTGTTCCTCAGGGGTCACATGGGCTTGCAAGGAGCCCCTGGCTCCTTTTTTTTTTTAACCAGTTCTACCTATGTGAAGATAAATCAAAGGTTCTAATTGACCATGGCTGGGTTTGCTTAGAAGCATGGAAGAAATGTTTCCTCTGTGTTGATCCTCCTCCTTGTAGACTGGACACTGGTTCATGTCCATCTCGTGGGGTCTCCTCAGCCTCCTTGATCAAGAGGACAGGTGACCCACCACAATTACAGGACACTTTGGGAGATGCTCATAGTCCCCTGGAAGTAGTCGACCTAGGAGGGCAAGGAGCAAAAACTGTCCTTTATGTCCTTCCAACCAAATTAGTATAGGCCTCAAAGTATGTCTGTTAAACATACAAGAAGGTGAGTTCCACCAGTTTGATACATTTATCTACTGTGTCCATGTAGATAAATCTAGGGCAAAGACCAATTATTCTCAGATAAACCTTCCCTAGACATATATTTCTTATCTGCTATGTATAATTTGTCAGTAGCTTTTTGGACTAAAATGGTTCCCTCTGGTTTTTAAAACTAGTGAGGCATTATTTATCTCTCACATTGTCTAACCCCTCCATCATGATTTCCTCAATTAAGGTGCTCCCATTTTCCCCCTTTCTCCCTTAATAATACCCTTCTCCTATAGTCCTAGCTCTCTTGAGTTCCTTCTTTCCCTTTATCCCCTAGGTTCCTTGTATACCCTTCCCTCCCCCCTCTCTTAAACTATCCCAATTTTTATCCATATCTCCCTTATTAACACCTGTTTCCTACTGTTCTTCTCTTTCAGGTTCTTTCTTTTCCTTTACCTCCCAGGTTCCTTTCCATTATCCTGGTTCCTGTAGTTATGTCTGGATACATACTCACTTATCAGGATTTGGTCCTAGGATCCACATAGAAGGGAGAACATACATCGAATTTTTTGAAGTAACACAGGTTACTTCACTTTGTATAACAGTTTCTAGTTCCATCCATTTACCTGCAAATTTCATGATTTCATCTTTCTTTACTGCTGAGTAAAACTCCATCATATAAATGAACCACATTTTCATTATCCACTTGTCAACTGAGGGACACTTAGGTTGCTTCCATCTCTTAGTCATTGTGAAAAGAGCAGTAACAAACATGGATGTACAAGTGTCTCCGTGATAGGATGAGTTCTTTGAGTATATGCCAAGGAGTGGTATATCTGGGTCAAATGGTAGGTTCATTTGTAGTTTAAGAGTTCTCCACACTGCTTTCCATAGGGGTTGAACCAGTTTGGAGCCCCACCAACAGTGGATGAGCGTTACCTTTCCCCACACCCTCTCCAACATTTGGTATCATTTGTTCTCTTGATCTTAGCCAGTCTGACAGGGGTAAGATGAAATCTTAAAGTGGTTTTAATTTGCAATTCCCTAATTACTAGTGATGTTGAACATCTTTTAAGATGCTTCATAGCCATCTTTACTTTTTCTTTTGAGAACTCTCTATTCAGCTCCTTAACTCATCTTTTAATTGGGTTACTTCTTGTCTGGATTCTCTGTTTTTTGAGTTCCTTATATATTCTGGTTATTAAACCTCTGTCACATGTGTCACTGGTGAAGATTTTCTCCCATTCTGTGGGTTTTCTCTTCACTTCCCTGGTTTCCTCCTTTGATGTACAGAAGCTTTTTAGTTTAATGAGGTCCCATTTGGTAATTCTTACCCATGTTTCCTGAGCAATTGATGTCCAGTTCAGAAAATCCTTTCCTACACCTATATCTTGTAGCTTTTTGCCAAAGTTTTCTTCTAACATTTCTGTGTTTCAGGCTTTACATTGAGGTCTTTGATCCATTTGGAATTGACTTTTGTGCAGGGTGAAAGATAGGGGTTGAGCTACATTCTTCTACAGGTGGAGATCCAGTTTTGCCAGCACCATTTGCTGAACATGCTGTCTTTTTTCCCGTGAATATTCTTGGCCCCTTTGTCAAGTACCAGGTGGCTGAACATGCATGTACTCATATTTGGGTCTTCAATTTTGTTCTATTGATCTATGGCTCTATTTTTGTGCCAGTACCATGTTGTTTTCATGACTACAGCTCTGTGATACATCTTAAAATCTGGTATAGTAATCCCCCCCCCACCGCCGGTATTGCTCTTATTTCTCAGGGTTGCTTTGGCTATCTGAGGTCTTTTGTGCGTCCATATGAATTTTAGAATGTTTTTTTCCAATTCTGTGGAAAATGTCATGGGAATTTTGATTGGCATTGCTCTGAATCTATAAATGGCTTTTGGTAGGATGGTCATTTTCACAATAATACTTCTTGCAATCCATGAGCATGGGAGGTCCTTCCATCTTCTGATGATTTCCTCAATCTCTTAATTTAAAGATTTAAAGTTTTCATTGTAGAG
>NW_008337842.1:3801369-3802572 GCF_000622305.1 Nannospalax galili | reverse complement strand
CCATTTCTATTTTTTTGAATAAATTAAGTAGTATTGGATGCAGATCTTCTTTAAATGTCTGATAGAATTCTGCTGTAAATCCATCTGTCCTGGCCTTTTTTTAGTCGGGATTTTTTGTATTACTATTTCAATTTCTGTTTGTGTTATGGGTCTATTTAAGCTCTTAATAACTTCTTGGTTTAGTTTTGGTGGTTCCCATGCCTTTAGATATCCATCCATTTCTTTTAGGTTTTCATATTTAGTAGCATATAGGTTTTTAAAGTATTCCCTTATAATGTTCTGTATCTTTCTGGTGTAGTGATGTTTCCCCTTTCATCTCTGATTTTGTTGATTTGGAGGCGCTCTTCCTTTCTTTTGGTTAACTGGCCTAGCAGTCTGTCAATCTTGCTTATCTTTTCCAAAGAATGAGCTCTTGGATACATTGATTCTTTGTATTGTTTTCTTTGTTTTGAGTTCATTAATTTCTGCCCTGATTTTTGTCATTTCTTCTTGTCTACTGGGTTTGGGTTTCATTTGTTGTTGCTTTTCAAGTGTCTTGAATTGCAGTGTTAAGTCATTTATTTGTGTTCTTTCAGATTTTCTGATGTAGGCACTTAGAGCTATAAATTTCCTTCTAAGGACTGCTTTTAGCATGTCCCAGAGGTTTGTTGTGTTGTATTGTCCTTTTCATTTAGTTCCAGGAATACTTTTATTTCTTTCTTAATTTCTCTTTTGACCCATTCATCATTCATGTGTGTGTTGTCCATGTGGTAACTAGGGCTTCTTCCAGTGTTGATTGTAAGCTTTATCACATTGTGGTCTGATAGAATGCATGGAATTATTTCATTCCTTTTGTATTTGTTGAGTTTTTTTGTGTGCCTCAGTATATGGGCAATTTTGGAGAAGGTTCCATGGGGTGCTGAGTAGAAAGTGTGTGCTTTGGTGCTTGGGTGGAATATTTGGTAGATGTCTGTTAGGTCCATTTGATATACAGTATTGTTTAATTCAGATGTCTCTCTGTTAACTCTCTGCCCTGTTGACCTACCTAATGGAGACAGTGGGGTATTGAAGTCCCCTACTATTTATGAGCTGGGATTAATCTGGGTCTTAAATTCCTGTAGTATTGTTTTTATGAAGTTGGGTGCACTAGAGTTTGGTGAATATATGTTCATGATAGTAGTATCTTCTTGATTTATTGTGTCTTTGATCAAATTGAAGTGGCCC
>NW_008337842.1:3800318-3801316 GCF_000622305.1 Nannospalax galili | reverse complement strand
TGAAGTGGCCCTCTTTATCTCTTCTGATTAGTTTTAGTTTAAAGCCTATTTTGTCAGATATTAGAATTGCAATGCCTGCTTTTTTCTTAGTACCATTTGCTTGGTATATTTTTTTCCATCTTAAGATAGTGTCTGTCCTTGAAAGTAGATAAGTTTCTTGCAGACAAGCGAAAGATGGGTTTTGATTCTTAATCCATTCACCTATTCTGTGTCTTTTGACTGGGGAGTTCAGTACATTGATATTTAAAGTTATTAATGAAAGATATGTACCAAATCCTGTCATTTTTATTTCTGTTTACATTCTTGATATAGCTGTACTTTTCCACAGTTATACCTTCATTAAATTTCTTTCCGAACCCCTGGGTATAGTCATTTCCTTTCTTCAGCTCTTTGTATTGCTTCCAGAATTCTCTGAAGGGCTGGTTTTGTGGACATGAATTCCTTCAGCCTATTTAGGTCATGGAAGATCTTTCTTTCCCCTCTGACTATAATAGACATTTTAGCTGGGTATAGTAATCTGGGTTGGCATCTGTGGTCATTTAACACTGGGAATACTTTGGTCCAGGCTCTTCTGGCTTTCATAGTTTGCATTGAAAAGTCAGCTGTGATCCTAATGGGTTTTCCTTTATATGTGCTTTGTTGTTTCTCTTTTGTAGCTTTCAGTATTGTCTCTTTGTTCTGTATGCTTAGAGTTTTTACTATGATGTGCCATGGAGAGTTTCTTTTCTGGGCCTATCTGTTTGGTATTCTACATGCTTCTTGTATTTGTATGGGCATGTCTTTCTTTAGTTTCGGGAAATTTTCTTCCACAACTCTGTTGAAGACCTGGTCCATGCCATCATCTTGGGATTCTTCTTCCTGTATGCCTATGATTCATAAGTCTTTTTATGATGTCACACAATTCCTGCATATTCCATTCTTGTGACTTCTTAAATTTTTCATAATCTTTGCTTGAGTGATCTAGTTTGTCCACTTTATATTCCAGTCCTGATATTCTG